>NW_028141161.1:450371-514243 GCF_030444845.1 Prenolepis imparis
AAGCAGTGGTATCAACGCAGAGTACTCCACTTTCGAATCACGTTCGTACCTCGATCAACCACCTTCGAACCACGTTCGTACATCGATCAACCACCTTCGAACCACTTTCGAACCACTTTCGAACCACATTCGTATCTCGATCAACCACCTTCGAATCACTTTCGAACCACATTCGTACCTCGATCAACCACCTTCGAACCACTTTCGAACCACGTTCGTACCTCGATCAATCACCTTCGAACCACTTTCGAACCACGTTCGTACCTCGATCAACCACCTTCGAACCACTTTCGAACCACGTTCGTACCTCGATCAAGGCGATGATGTTTATGTGAAATGGTTGGGACTGGATAAATCACACAACTCATGGATACATAAAAATAATGTATTATAAACATTTATTTAAAATATCTGTACACTGTTTATTTTACAAATAATATATTGTAAAAACATCTAACGCATAATCTTTATAAATAATACAATTTTATATTTTACATGGTATACATACTAATATACATATAATATACATACATACAATATACAGTTTTTACATATTTTACAAAATATACATATTTACAACAAATATATATCTATTATTTACAATAGTATTTTATAATATCCACGGTAATGTATCAGTGGTTTCAGGTATGATATACCGCTTGTCGTCGTACGGACTTAGAGCAATTTTTGTCTCGCGAATGGTGTATACTTCGTGCAATTTCGATCTTATACAAGACTGACTACGTGTCATTTCAATATCATCATTCAAACACCGTGTATAATCGTCAAACGTTATCGTTCTCGCGACGACGTTATTCTTGACACCTTTTACTTTTTTTTTTGGTATCTTTCTTGCCATCCACTCGCAAGGCATACATTTTTGCTCTAAGCCCTACATTTTTGCTCTAAGCCCTACATTTTTGCTCTAAGCCCTACAAATTCGGTCATTATCGCGCCGTTGTTTTCATCTTTCATTAGACCGGGTACCTTTTTATTCACGAGCAGTATACCGTACGCATTGTCCACAGCGTAATCGCTCGTATCAAATTTGCTCACGTCGCGCTTCATATTCTCATATACATCTTCGCATTCAATGTGATATATTAAGCTGTCTGTGTCGGTGTACATTACCCGGCATCTGTCACGATACAGCGGTGACATGTACTCGTGATGAAATTCGTATAAACACATTTTGGAGATGTCGAGTACGTACATGCCGACATAGATTGGTTTATAAAATTTTACCTCGAGTTTGCGTAATTCGACAGCGATTAGATTTTCAGAAAAAATGCTTCTACTGTGAAAATTTGGTTTCGCAATCATTGCCTCTGCACCGTATCGTCCATCCCAATGTGTGATGAGTTTTACATCGACATGATTATGCACATTTTCCATCGTCTTGCCAAATACCGCATTATTCATTAATTTGTATAAATTTTTTTTCAAAATCATTTTTCGCGTGTGTTCGAAATTTTGTATTAAGTTCGATATAATTTCGGACCCATGGAAATTGAGTGAATTGTAATACGCGATGTATTTTTGTAACGTGAAGGCCGTGTCGCATACATTGCTGCAGGTTGCGGTAGTGTATGACATAACGCTTCTTATCGTATAGCGTTGCGAGAAGCTTATCTTCCCGCTTGCCGGGCGGTTTGTCATGTGTCGGGCAAAACGGTAGGTCAGTGTGCGTGTCGTGAAGATGTTGTGGATACTTTAAATCTACTTCGAGGATATAGCCTGTATGCGAATCGAGCGCTATTGACGAGATGTTGAAATTAGATACGTCGTCGACCCATCGAAAATCTGCATATGCCAATGGTTGGCACATTGCCCATCTGTATAAATTATTTACATCAAAATACATGAGATATGATGATGGTTTCGATGGATCGTACGACTGCATGTACTTGTTATTAGCATGAGCGTATCTGTTGGAACATTGACTTAGACCGCCGCGTATACCACGTTCGATAAACATAACCATGTCGATATCGGTTAGCAATTCGAACGTAATATTTGTATGTTTTAACATGGCGTCCCACGTATACCCGGGGAGAGTATAATAATACGCAGGGTCGAGCCCATAACTCTCGATGCAAGTGTCGCGGAAATTTTCAAAAATATCTGCTAATAACAAGACATCAATTTTTAAATATAAGTCGCTATATTCACCTAGCGTTCGAAGGGAGAATCGGTTCCAGACGTTCTCGGCGTGCGCGTAATCGTTCTCGGATACTGTGTCACCGGTCAAGGAACTGTAGAATGATTCGCGCGGCGGTAAACACGTATCTTGCAACTTGTCGACACAGTCTATATATTCGTACGGAAAGACGCCCTTCCGTGTTAATAGATTGAAATTTTCAATCGGTAAATTTTGAAATTCCGAATGTACAATTTTGAGTTTGTCTTTATCCAAAAAAAAAAAGATATCAATTTATCGAGACTTGTCGTGAGAGATTTATATGAATCGATGAATCGTAATTTTATGCAAGCTTTCCAATCTTTGTCATCGTTGGTACTATTGACAGTTTTTGTGAATGATATATATTTTTCTTTAGTTATCGGAAGTAATTCAATGCTCCCTTCAAACGCTGTAGCTATATCCTCGATAATGAAATGTGTGTCATAACTTGATAAATTGTGAAAAACTATCGGAATACAAAAAGATTCTTTATAATTTAGATTACAATTTGAGTGCGCGGGACCTCTGTACCGCCCGGTCAGATGGTAATGATCGCGTACGCGTGTATCGTCATCTTGCATGAATGGTTTCTCACATATATGACAATGCGTCGCGCTATGAAATTTTTCCCACACGTCAGATGTTAAATTTACCATGGGGACGTTAGTTGCTAAAATATTCTTTACGCGTGTCGCTAAATTTTTAAGTTGTTCGGAAAACCACGAAATGCAATCTACACTACGGCGAGAATAATACTCGGATAACGAATCGTCATATAAGCAATGTACATAATATGCTATACTAAATACTTGGTGATGTTGGTATAAATTCTTTTCTTCTTCCTTCTTATTCGTCTTTGTCAGCACACATTCGAGGTCTGCGTATACGACAAAAGGAAGTCGTTCTTTGCGATTAAAGTTGTTGAACGCGAGCCACTTGTCCTTATCGCTCGGTAACCGGATAGCGCAGTCATTCATCTCTCTGCAGTCTACCATATGTGTCTGCAACTTGTCCTCAGACCCGAAATAATGCAAGCATCTGTAAAAGATAATAGCAATTATAAACACTTTATAATTATTTTATGATTATTTAATATATAATTTGCAATAAATATACATACCGATCACAGATATATGTCTTGTGACCATGTTTGCTCAATTGCGAGCTGACAAGCTGGGATAGATTCTTTATCCAGGCGAAATGTTCAACGCTATTGCTGTCTTGCATGTACAACAAGTTGATGTGTCTTTCTTTTCCTCCGAGAGACGTATCGGGACAATGTTCTTTTCTTCGATACTGTACACATTTATCGAAATGTCATTATGATGTTCAAATTTTTTAATTTGGTTCAACGTCATCGGAAACTCAATGTCCTGGAGATTCAGCACTGTTGTGTAATGTGGATACATAGATTTGCGATCCGCGTCTCTTTCAGCGGGATACAGTGCAGCGACCACAGCCCACGCAAAACATGCAGTGTCTTTTGATTTCACGTTAATCACTGCTCTCTTCATCATTATTTCTCGCGATAATTTAATGTGACATCCCGCACGCATTGGATTATACTTGTTTATATTTACAATTAAATTGATTATTCGCGACACTGCCCAACCACTATCATGTTCTTGAAACTCTTCGAGAGATGCTAGCGTGGTCTCCATAGCGCGTTGATCGTACCATTCGCGCAAATCAGACGTGCGAAAGATTTCACAGTTTTTCGTATTGATAGTTTTATTAGCGCGTTTATCACCCGACACAAACTCGCCATTAAACATAATGTTCACTTTCACACTAGTGTGTTTTTGCAACACTTTTTGCACGTGTCCGATCACAATGTCTTTGGCCTCCTCTAGAAATTGACGAGGTTCGATGTGATTGCTGTTTATCACCGCACCAGTCAAGATGCGGCTCTCGAACGCCGTATCAATCTCTCGCCATATGAGTCCGACGTCTCGCGAACTGGTTCCAGCACCTGCGTGTATAAAACGTCTGCGTACCGAATTCTTCAACCCTTCGAGACGCGCGATTTGGGAGACAAGCGATTGTCGAACTCCGATCGGTAATCGTGGACGTTTTATTCGACTTTGTTCTTTCAGTGATTCGATGTATTCGTCACATTGCTGCTCCCACACAATATATTCTTCCACCGAATTCACCCTTGCGGATTGCTCCAACAAACTTGCTTCCAATTGTGCCATATTTCTTTACTTGAGATGTACTTCTTGAACCTCTGACAAAGATATTGACATAGTATGCCTCTTTACCATCATTTTTATTTAATCGTAGAGAGCATTGGCACTCGAGTATGTTGCACTTTGTGATTTTGTTACGTACGAATGATGTATCGACCTTGAAATTGATACATTTTTGCACATTTCGCGAGATTCATCTCAAGATGAGAGCGGCCGTACATTGGCGCTCGAAAATTTTAATTATGTTGCATTTTCTTGTGATTTTGTTACATATGTTTTGAACACCTGGGGATGATATCATAGCAGCCGTACATTGACGCTTGAAATTTTGAATATGTTGCATTATTTTACATTTAATATTTCATTGAGGATGATGTCATAGCAGTCGTACATTGACGCTTGAAATTTTGGATATGTTGCATTATTTTACATTTAATATTTCATTGAGGATGATGTCATAGCAGCCGTACATTGACGCTTGAAATTTTGAATATGTTGCATTATTTTACATTTAATATTTCATTGAGGATGATGTCATAGCAGTCGTACATTGACGCTTGAAATTTTGGATATGTTGCATTATTTTACATTTAATATTTCATTGAGGATGATGTCATAGCAGCCATGCATCGGCGCTTGAAATTTTGAATATGTTGCATTATTTTACATTTAATATTTCATTGAGGATGATGTCATAGCAGTCGTACATTGACGCTTGAAATTTTGGATATGTTGCATTATTTTACATTTAATATTTCATTGATGATGATGTCATAGCAGTCGTGCATCGGCGCTTTGATGATTGGTTAAAAATAATTTTGTGTCAGCAATAATCCCCACCCCATTGCTTTGTATCAATAAAAACTTGTAATAATGATTTAGTATTGTATCAATCACTTATGTGAAAGGTTCTTTTAAAAATGTACTCCGCCAGCATGAATTATTACGTTCCAAAACAAGAAATGTCTAAGAATACAAGTGACAAGTAAGTTTCGATTCTTTTTTTTGTCAAAATAAAGATTTTTAAATAATGATTTTTAAATAATTTTTGAAATATTGTTCTAATTATTTTTATAGTATTCAGCGTGCGACTCGTATACTTGGGCGAAGATATGCTCTAACCGCAACATCCTATAAATATTTGGAAATAGGAATCAGCGTCGGAATAATATCCTATGTGGACTTGGCTCTCGGTGATAATCGAGGCAATCAAATAATATTACCCATTGAAACATGGAAATCTCTAATGCGGAAACGAGCAGACATTGAGCAGCTAACTGAAACTCCGCTATGGATTAGTGATCTAACACTCAAAGCGGTTAACATGTATACTTCAAAAATTATAAAAATTACTTCATCTGATAATTCTTTGTACATGAAACCATCAACGTTACTACATTTATTCGATTTCGACAAATGTATTGATCATATGTATTCCTGGCTGTGTGAGAATACTCATAGTGTTAATGAAAAATTTAAACAATTTGTAAATATTTTACAATGTGATAATATCCGCGATGTGAGCAATGCCGCAAAGGTGATACGTGATAGTAATATGTTTAATAGCGAATCACTTATAGATTGTGAATTGATAACTTGTGCTATAAATGAAATTATTTATAATGCTTGCAACAAATAAATTATTTTACTGTTAAACTGTGTTTAATTCTTTCTTTCCCGCCCCTGTTCTATATGTATATAAATAGTATGATGTGCACATGCATTATCAACAAAACTCTTCAAAAAAATGATGAGCTAGATGATACTCCAGTTAGAACAGAGAGATGAAGAGAGATGTAGAATTAAAATCAAGAGGGGAGCAACATTATAATATATGTGTCGTGTCATAGAGTAGCAGACTTATACTCGCATGCTCGTGCTGTGCGGTTGCATGAAACTGTATGATATATAATTCTGCAAGTGTTGTAAAGATGATAACTCTGGAGGAATACATTGAATTACTGGAACAACTTGTGTTGTGCAATGTTGCTGACCTGAAAGAATGGGATTTTTTCGGACTGCCTCCACTTAAAATTGATAAAACGATTTACTGGATGTGGGAGCCAGATTGTGATGGTTGTATCGACTTGTTAGAAGGACAATGCCCGCAAGAACTAATGAGAATTTTCGGAATGCAAATGAACCCCAAGAAATTATTAATTGGAAATTTGCAGTCACGGACAACTCGAATCGCGCGACTTGAAGAAATAAGAAGATTGCTACGCAAACGTTTCTTAAGCATAGATACCAGTGTTCCTGCGCTTTCGACACACACTCCGGTTAATTCAATTGTGCAGGCGATACATGGGCGTGAAATCGGTTTGAAAAAACCTCATACTGATGCTCTAAAAGATCAGCTATGGGATATGAAACATTGGGATGATCCGAAAAAACGCTCTTTCCTATTCGAGTTGAACGTTAAAAGATTTTCCTATGCTGAGCATAGAGAATCCTCTGAGGAGGAATAATTGTTGTAAGTATTTCTTTTCATTTAAAAATTATTAAAATAATAAATTGATTAATAAAATAAATAATAATATATTTAATAAAAATTTCTGTTATGTAGGCGTTCCGCCCTGCCGCCTCATAGCCACCGCCACCTCGCAGCCACCATCGCGCTGCAGTAAATTTTATATACTTTTTTACATTTTATATTATATTCTATATTTTATATTATATTTTATATTTTATATATTTTAAATTTTTTAAATTTTTTAATTTACACACACACACAAAATTGTATGATTGCACACACACATAGTTATATAATAAAAATTATTTTAAATATTAAAAGTATATAGTTTATTTTAGAATAGGTCCTCTCCCCTTCCTCATCCTAAAAATATTAATTAAAAAAAAAATATTATTAAAAAAAAAAGTCTCTCTCGCGTCCGCCTCTCGCGCTCTCGTTCGCTGCATCAGCTCTCGCGCTCTCCATCGCCGCATCGTCTCGCAACATCTCTCTCTCGCTCTTGTGATATCTCTCTCGCGTGCACCTCGCGCTCTCCTTCGCTGCATCAGCTCTCGCGCTCTCCTTCGCGTCATCTCGCTACCTCTCGTCATCTCGCGCTATCTCTCTCGCTCTTGCATATACGCCTCGCTGCAACACCTCGCGCTCTCAATCGCCGCATCATCTCGCTACCGCTATCTCTCTTTCGCGAACGTCTCTCTCGCGACATCTCTCTCTCGCGCGTTCGCCTCGCGCTATCCTTCACATTCTTCTCTCTCCGCGGACTCCTTACCCAAAAAGTTTCATGCGATCTTTCGCGGATTCCCCTCTCCTCGCAGACCCCTCACCAACAAAGCTTCATGCGGTCTTTCTCCCCCTCCCCGCGGACCCCTCGCGGACCCGTCACCTAAATCGCGGACGCTTCCCCCTCCCGCGGACCCCTCGCGGATCCTAACCTCGCGGACGCCTCCCTCTCCCCGCGGACCTCTCGCGGACCCTAAAATCGCAGACGCCTCCCCCTCCCCGCGGACCCCTCGCGGACGCTTCCCCTTCCCCGCGGACGCCTCCCTCTCCCCGCGTGACGTCATTCCCCCTCCCCGCGTGACGTCAACCCCCTCCCCGCTTCACGTCATCTCCCCTCCCCGCGTGACGTCATTCCCCCTCCCCGCGTGACGTCATTCCCCCGCGCCATGGGTTCCCCTCGCCCCTCACCACCCCCCTCTTTGCCCCGAGGTTAGAACCCGCCTAGTATTACTACTGTTGTTGTTGTTGTCGCTGGCTCCGTAAAGATTGTGTTATCTCTCGTGTCTTTCGATCCGTTCAACATGAGCATCTCATACGCCGCACACGTACGTTATCGCTGTCGTCGTCGTACGTGCAATCTAATGGTGATCTCTTCTCCTCGAAAATCGAGCAATCGTCTGTCCTGGTCGACAACGCGTAACGTTAAATCCGTAATGCTCCGCGCGATGATCGACAAATAAATGATGTGCGCCGGTGTTTCCGATATCTTATATCCTGGTGGTACCCTCGGTGAAAATTCATGTATCGTATGAACGAGTTTGCCGTTGCTGTATGCGCCCGCGGTCACGTTACACTCTACGCGGATAATGTTCACGTTGATAATGTTAATCGGCATGTCCGACTCGTACCATTTTCGCGGCTGCAGTATACGGTTCGAGAATCCCAGCAGCGATCCAATGTTGTTAGGCTTGTTAAAATTCATTCTGTAGGCGCATTTGATCTCGCTCCGCATCGTATTGTAATTAGCGCGGAGCACTATCGGGTATTCTTCATCTTCAAAATCACCATTGTCAATGTGTTTTTTATCGTCATCACGAACAGCGTGTCGCGGACGTTTTCGTGAAATTGCATGTTTCAAAAACTCATGTATCGCTTGCAGCTCGTACGATCCCTCGGGAATCGTAATTTCCGCGTCATCTTTGCCAAAGTAAAATTTATTATTCGAGGAATTCACGTTCGATATCGTGTGATAAGTCTCAAAATCCGCTAGACCGAGTTCGTATTCATCGTCGCTCAAATCTATGGCGGGAAAGTAGTTTGCCGCGAGGACGCTACTCTTTCCAGTCAGCGTGAATGTCATAGACAAATCGGCAAAACTGTTTAACGAATACTGAGTTAAATAATGCAATGTCCGTCTTTAAATTCACGTGTATCGACCGTTCGGAGAAACTGCAAACACAATTGTCCACAGATGCTCTGATCATAAGTTTGAACAGGTGTGTGATTATACTGTATCTTTGTCACGTACCGCCCGAAATATTGCACCAATTCATTCGGTGGTCGAAGATTGCCAAAACTGTCGAAATATATAGCGCGATTCCCCCTCTTTGCGTACGCCACCCAATGAGTACCTGATCCTTTAGCGTTATCCAAATTTATGATGCTGCTCTCGTTTTGATATATAGCACCGATCGGTAGCGAATCACGCATGAAAACACCTCTAAAGTATGGAATGCGCATACGTTTTGCCAGTTGCAGCAATTGTATATTAGTAGTTTCGCCCTTTGGCATTTTTAGCGTCTCTTTGACGTTTTTTTTTTTCTTTTTGAAACTCCTCGTCCACGTTTGTATGGAGCGAGATACAATCCGTGACCTTCCATGGCGCGATTGTGACGTAGCATCTCTTGCAACTGACGTTGTGCAGCTTTTCCATCGTTCACCATCTTTGCTACACCAGCCGCTCCACCAATCATGGATCCAAGCGCGCCCAACATTGGTAGGATCGGTAATACACCCCCACGTTTCGCTACCGGAAGTATCCGTTTCTTCGTCGTCTTTTTCTTTGTCTTCGTCGTCGTCTTCAGGCCCATACCGAGCTTCGTCTTGGTTTTCATCGCTGCCCAGACAGCTGTGGCGGCGGCTCTTTCACCGAGAGTCGAATCTCTCGCAATGATATGAGTTCGCGCTTTGTCGGCGAGTACCTTATCCGCCACGTGTCTCTCGGTGAGATCGTTGCTCCGAGAGTACGCAATATCGTGTTCACGGCACGCCGTGTCCAATGGGTTGATACCTCGATCGCCTCTGGCTAATCGCTTTTGTAGCCGCGTCCCCGGACCACAAAACTGATAGCCGGGGATATGGAATTCGATTGGAAGTGCGTTTATTGCGTGATTTAATAGTCCTCTACCTGTTTTTTTCGCTGACATTCGCTGCAATCCTTTATCATCGGCGCTGGACCGTCGATGTGCGTTCGCTGCCACGGTCGATTGTAATGTTCGAAACAGCGGCGACAGGCCTGAATCTCTGGATCCGCCTTTATGTGTTCCGGAAGCTTATCCCACACGTAGTGGATGTGATTTTCACATTGCAGTAAAACTGCTTTTGGCACAAATTGCAGCTGTTCGGCGCTTAAACCGTGAATATCGGAGGCACTTGTTAGCAAAACAAACATTTTTTCGTTACTGAGCGATTCGTGGTTCCGCGCAGCTATAAATAGGCAAGCGTTCGATTCAATCGGGGAGTGGGAAAATGAGATTCGTGCGACAACCTTTGACGATACGCGTGACGAATTGCGACGACAGATTACGCTCGGTGGGGGACAACGCGGAGATGCGCAGACATGGTACGATGTTGCCGACTACTATACGCGCGATCGTATGCGGCCCCTCGAATTGCGGTAAAACTAATGTCTTGATTAGTTTGATAGAAAGCCCGCACGGTGTTTGCTTCGAAAACGTGAACGTGTACTCAAAGTCACTGCAACAGCCGAAATATCGGTATCTAGAGAATTTGTTGACGTCGATCGAAGAAATCGGCTACTTTACATTCTCCAATAACAGTGACGTCATTCCACCGAGCGAGGCATGTCCAAACTCGATTTTCATCTTTGATGACGTGGCGTGTGACAAACAAGATACGATAAGAGAGTACTTTTCAATGGGACGCCACTCGAACGTTGATTGCTTCTATCTCTGTCAGACGTAGTACGCGAGAATACCAAAACATCTTATACGCGACAACGCGAACTTACTGATCTTGTTTAAACAGGACGGTACCAACTTGAAACACGTGTACAACGATCATGTGAATACCGACATGTCGTACGAAGATTTCAGTAAATTATGTCGTATTTGTTGGCAACAAAAGTATGGATTCCTAGTGATAGACAAGGACAGCTTGCTTACAAACGGGCGATACAGAAGAGGATTTAACGAGTTACCGATACCGCAAAACGATTAGTCGCTGCCGATATTCTGTCGAGAAGAGTGAAACGCGAGCACTCTGCAGACATGGCTGATAACCATAACATTCGCGAGCGTGAAAAGATTGCGAAGGAAATTGTGAAAACGAGCGAATCGATCCGTAAGAAACATCGTGCTTTAAAGACTGGTAAGATCGATGACGATATCGCAGTCAAGACTCACTTTAAACCTATTATCGAACCACTACAAAAGATTGTCGACAACGCGAGCTTGATCGCAGTGAAAAACAAACCTGAGAGTAAAGCTGACATGAAAATTAAAACGTTACCCGCTGTTAAGCGGTACGAGGAGGAGGAGGAAAATGCGACACCGAAAAAGAGAAAACGACTAAACACAAATCGCTCATCGACATCACGTACATCGGACGGATTTTTACTGGATGAACCACCGATAAGCTCTACATCGTCCACCTCTACACCGTCCACCTCTACACAGTCCGCGACAACGAGAATCCTACCATTTACAATACCCGAATCACTCGCAAACGAAAATGTTTTCGAAACCACAAGCACTTGAAACATCCGTTCAAAACACGTTACAAACGTCGGAAGGTCAAGAAATGTTGCGAGAGCACTTCGGACCACTGGGACAAAAATATATGGGTGCTCTCCTGGGTGGCGATAAAAAAACGAGATCGATCACGTATATGGTGTCTATTTCGAAAAGGATGGAATGTTGCTCGGTAACAAACGATTTGACATGGATAAATATGATTCTATAATTATAGACAAAGTAAAGTACATTGGTACACCTGGATTATACGAGCTAGTCTTCAAGAGGATTCCCGATGATGTTATTTACACGGAAGACGATATGCAAAAATACAAGAGCATATTATTGGCGACGAACGCGCATAAACGCAAATATGATGCGCAAGGTCAATTACGGAGCAACAGGGGATACAAATACAAACAAATAATCGCACCGTTGATGTCAATTGAAAAGAAAAAATCTGGAAAGGGTGTATTCATGCCTCAATCGATGACGCTAACCGACAATAAAATTGATTACGTGCACTGGGACGACCCCAACGAGCTAGTGGATCGGGTACGATTGCTCGATGCTTCGCGCCGAGCTGGCCACAACGCTCACGACAACGAGATCCTGTCGATCATCGAGGAACTTCGCGAAGCAGGCATTATTATAAATTAAACGGGGTCTCGACAAAACTAATCAGTCGATCGGCGTCACTCGCATCGGGGAAAAAAATGCCTATCAACAAATTTGGATTATTCGAACCAAGAAATGATGCAACCGTCACAAGCGGTTCTTGGGATAGATTGGTGAAAAGTTATGTGCACGAAAAGGCTCTGTGTCGCGTCGTTACGGACTATGACGCAAGGTCGTGGAAGATTCGCCATGTAGCGCAACCTGAGGCTCACACCGATGCCGTCAACAAACTGTGGAATCCTGCGTTAAAAGATTGATGAATCAACAGAAAGAATCAGATGAGAAGCTGACTTCGTTCGATAAGGAGCGAGCATTACAGACTGCGATAAACGAACTTCAACGCGCGGCTAACTCAGAAACGGCTATCAACCTGAATGAGCAGCAGTGAACGGGTTAGGAGTGGCTATCGAACGGTTATCGAACATCTACGAAGGGTTATCGAACGGCTACGAACAATTATCGAACGGCTACGAAGGATTATCGAACTGCTATCTAACTACAATGAGTGGTAGTGGTAGTGAACGGCCTAGCAACAGCTGCGAACGAGGGTACGAACAACTCAAACAGGGTTGCGAACGAGGCTACGAACAAGTGATTAAAGGCTACATACAAGGCTACTATCAACTCAGGAACGGCTGCGAACGGGTTAGGAACGGTTGCGAACGGGTCAGGAACGGCTACGAACGGGTTAGAAACGACTGTGAACAAGGCTGCGAACGAATCAAGAACGATTTTCGAATGGGTCAAGAACGGAAGTAAACAACGCATGAACGGCTATGAACGGCTCAAGAACGGGTCAAGAACGGCTACGAACGGCTCAAGAACGGGTCAAGAACGACTATGAACGGCTCAAGAACGGGTCAAGAACAGGTCAAGAACGGCTACGAACGGCTCAAGAACGGGTCAAGAACGACTATGAACGGCTCAAGAACGGGTCAAGAACGGCTACGAACGGCTCAAGAACGGGTCAAGAACGACTATTAACGGCTCAAGAACGGCTACGAACGGCTCAGTAACGGAAATGAGCGATAAAACAAGCAGCAGTAAACGACGATCGGGAAAAAAAACCGACGAAGCGATGAAACAACATAGTTTGGAGAGACGGCAGTTGGTGAACGAACTGCACGCGCCGGCGAGAAAAAATTTTCCCCGAAGACATGTCATAGTGCGAGGATACGATGATCTGTCGCAAGCCGACATCGTCGAGATGCGTCCGTATTCTCGTTTCAACAAAGGTTATCGCTACATACTCACCATCATCGATGTGTTGAGCAAGTACGCGTGGGCCGTACCACTCAAGAGTAAAGGTGGAAGCGAGACGGCTGACGCTATCGCCGAAATAATTCGAGATAGCAAGAGATGCCCGAAAAACATGCAAACTGATATGGGGAAGGAATGTTACAACGCTGACGTTCAACGGCTTATACGGAAACATAACATCAATCATTATTCTACATATTCGGTAATGAAGGCATCGGTCGTCGAGCGATTCAATCGTACGCTGAAGAACGACATGTGGAAGTTTACGCTGAATGGAACTTACAAGTGGATCGACGCGTTGCCGCGACTCGTATCGGATTATAACGAGTAAGCACCGAACAATCGGCATGCGACCCGCCGACGTCACCCCCGCGATCGCTGATAAACTTTTAAAAACGGTATATAGTAACATAAAGATTGCCGCTCCGGCGAAATTCAAAGTAGGTGACTTGGTACGCGTTAGCAAGTACAAGAAACTTTTCGAGAAGGGTTACACGCCAAATTGGACGACGGAGGTTTTTAAGATTGTTAAAGTGCAGCAGTACTAATCTTGTAAGCTATCTACTCGAGGACTATCGCAAAACATCTGTCGCTGGAGCGTTTTACGAGTATGAGTTGCATCGCGCGAATTATCCGGACGTGTATCTTGTGGAGAAAGTACTGCGCAGGAGGGGTGACGAGATTTACGTGAAATGGCTGGGATTTGACAATTCACACAATTCTTGGATACATAAGGACAATGTGATTTAATTCATATAGACTATTTATTTTAAGAAAAATATAATGTGTACAACGTATAAAATATATAAAGTATACATGAAATATATGAAATACAAAATCTTTATTAATACATCCTTTCCTTTAATCGTTACAATATATTACACATATGTTACATAACAACCCAGATAGCAAAATGTTAGCAGCATGTCGGCAGTATGACAGCAGATCTAATCATGACTTTACAGCAGATTCCTATCCACTGTGTCCGCAATTGATGATATTCTGTTAGCATAGTTAGTAAGCAAAATCTGACAGCAGATTGGCGGCAGAAACCGAGCAGATCTGCACATATAGTTTGATGGCAGATTGGCGGCAGAAACCGAACAGATCTGTCAAACGCAATCTAATAGCAGATTGGCGACAGAAATCGAGCAGGATCTGCACAGTTCCTTGCCATTTGAATATATAAGTATAATAAAATTCAATATTTTTCGATGAATATAACAGATGCATAAGACGTGTTATCCGCTACTTATAATTTTTTTTTCATAAATATGATATTTAATGTATAACATATTATATTGTATGTAGTTATATCTCACATAGCAATTTCAAATGTTCAATTTAATCTATTAATTAAATTAATAAAATATTGTAAAAATAATTAAATTTATATAATTTATAAAATTTAAGATATAATTTATATGAGAATTAAATTCTGCTTTATGCTTTATATAGAAAGTAAATGGATAATTTTTCATGTATATCCTATTGATTCTAATAAGTTTAATATTCTCATGTTAGACTTGTCAGATATCAAAAATTAAACTGATAGAAAAATATACTTTTGACCTTTTATTAATAGCCACGACTTGCAGACTTTATATCTATTTTTAACAGAAATTTGATTGCGAGAAAATACATCACATAGCGGTAGGTGAAGAAACTATTAAATAACTGCAAAATGCAGATCCTGTTGTCAATTTGCCATCAGATTGTGCGCGCGCAAATCTTGCTCAATTTCTGCCGTCAATCTGACACCAAACTGCGTTGCGCAAATCCTGCTCGGTTTCTACTACCAATCTGCTATGATAATTCTATAAAAATGCCTGATTTCTGCTACTGACTTGCTGCCAAATTATGTCAGCAGATTTTATAACATTTCTGCCAACGTTCTGCTGTCATTATCTGATATAACAAGTTTTGTATAAAATCTGCAGTTTTTTGCTGGCAAAAATATATAGCACACAGTTTTAATACATGCTCTTGACAGATTTGGCTATCTGGGAATATATCATACACATACATACACACACACACACATACACACACACACACACACACACATTATACTACATTATATTTTATAAGGGTATCTGGTAATGTCCCTATGGTAATATGTAGGTCGAATCAGGTATAATATACCGCTTATCGTCGTACGGACTTAGAGCAATTTTTGTCTCGCGGATGGTATATACTTCGTGCGATTTCGATCTAATACATGACTGCTGACGTGTCATTTCAATCTCGTCATTCAGGCACCGCGTATAATCGTCGAATGTTATACTACGCGCTACGACATTACTTTTGACACCTTTTGCTTTTTTGCCGTCCACCCTCACCGCGTACATTTATGCTCTGAGTCCGACGAATTCGGTCATTATCGCGCCGTTATTCTCGTCAAGCCTGGCACCTTTTTGCTTGCATGCGCTATACCGTACGCGTTGTCAATTGGATAATCGCTCGTATCGAATCTAGCGATATCGCGTTTCATGTTCTCATCGTCGCACTCGATGTGATATATTAAACTGTCGGTGTCGGTGTACATTATCCGACATCTTTCACGATAGAGCGGTGACATGTACTCATAGTGAAATTCGTACAGACACACTTTCGATATATCGAGTATACACATATCAACATAGATTGGTTTGTTAAATTTTACTTCTAGTTTACGTAATTCAACGGCGATTAAATTTTCCGAAAAGACGCTCCTGCTATGGAAATTTGGTTTCGCGATCATCGCTTCCGCACCGTATCGTCCGTCCCACTTTGTCAATAATTTTACATCTACATGATTTCGAACGTTTTCCATAGTTTTGCCGAATACCGCGTTGTTCATCAATTTGTACAAATTTTTTTCAAAATCATTTTTCGCTTGTGTTCTAAATTTCGTATTGAGTTTGATGTAATCGCGGAGCCATGCAGATTGAGTAAATTGTAATACGCGATGTATCTTTACGATACGAAGACCGTGACGTGTACACTGCTGCAGGTTGCGATAATGTATGACGTAACGCTTCTTGTCATATAGCGTCGCGAGGAGCTTATCTTCCCGCTTGCCGGGCGGCTTGTCGCGCGTCGGACAGAACGGTAGGTCAATGTGTGTGTTGTGTTTATTTTGTGGGTACTCTAGATCAACCTCGAGAATATGACCTGTGACCGAATCCGGAGCGATCGCGTTAACGTCAAAGTTTGAAACGTCTTCGACCCATCGAAAATCGGCATAAGGCAATGGTTGACACATTGCCCATCCATACAAATTATTTACATCGAAGTACATAAGGTATGACGATGGTTTCGATGGATCATATGACTGCATGTACTTGTTATTAGCATGCGCGTATCTGTTGGAGCATTGACTTAGACCACCGCGTATACCCCGTTCAATAAACATAACCATGTCGATATCGGTAAGCAATTCAAACGTAATATTTGTATGTTTTAGCATCGCGTCCCATGTATACCCGGGAAGAGTATAATAATACGCAGGATCGAGTCCGTAACTCGCGATGCAAGTGTTGCGGAAATTTTCAAAAATATCTGCTAATAACAAGACATCAGTTTTTAAGTACAAATCGCTATATTCGCCTAGAGTTCGAAGGGAGAATTGATTCCAGACGTTCTCAGCGTGCGCGTAATCGCTCTCGGATACAGTGTCACCGGTCAAGGAACTATAAAACGATTCGCGCGGCGGTAAACGCGTGTCCTGCAGCTTGTTCACGCAGTCAATGTACTCGTACGGAAAGACACCTTTTCGCGTCAATAATTCGAAATTGTGAGTGGATAATACGGAAAAATTTAAATGTAAAATTTTTAACTTATTCTTATCGAGAAAAGATGCTAATTTGTCAAGACTAGCACTGAGAAATTTGTATGAATCGATGAATCGTAATTTTATGCAAGCTTTCCGATCTTTGTCGTCGTCGTCGGTACTATTGACAGTCTTTGTAAATGAAATGTATTTTTCTTTTGTTATTGGAAGCACATCTACACGTCCTCCGTATGCGGTAGCTATTTCTTTTATGATAAAATATGCGTCATAACCGGATAGATTGTGGAAAACTACAGGAATGACATAAGAGTCTTTGTAATTTAGATTACAGTTTGAGTGCGCGGGACCCCTGTATCGCCCGGTCAAATGACAATGATCGCGTACTCGATTATCGTCCAGCGCAAACGGTTTTTCACAAATGTGACATTGCGTGGCGCTATGAAATTTTTCCCACTCGTCTGATGTTAAATTTATCATGGGGACATTATCAGATAAAATACCCTTTATGCGATGCGCTAATTCCTCGAGTTTGTTGGCGAACCACGTGACACAATCGGCACCGCGATAAGATCGGCATGCGGATAATGTTTCATCGTACGAGCATTGCACATAGTACCCAACGCTAAATACCTCGTGATGTTGATCGTATGACACGTGTTCCGATGTCTTCCTCAGCACACACTCCAAGTCGGCATACACCATGAATGGAAGCCGCTCTTTTCTGTTGTAGTTGTCGAAGCCGAGCCACTTATCTTTATCGCTTGGTAACCGGATAGCGCAGTCGTTCATTTCTCCACAGTCTACCGTATGTGCCTGCAACTTGTCCTCTGATCCGAAATAATGTAAGCATCTGTGAAAGAAATTACAATTTTATTTACAATTTTATTTACAATTTTATTTACAATTATATAATTTGCAATAAATATACATACCGATCGCAGATATATTTCTTGTGATCTTTTTTGCTCAGTTGCGAGCTTACGAGGCGAGACAGATTTTTGATATACGCGAAATGTCCAACGTTGTCGTTCTCCTCCTCCACGTACAGCAAATTTACATGTTTTTCTTTTTTCTGATCGGCGAGTCTTATCGGAAGAATTAATAGTTCCTTCTTCCTCTCGATACCGTACACGTTGATTGAGATGTTGTTTATATGTTCAAACTTTTTTATTTGATTCAACGTTATCGGAAACTCAATGTTTTGTAAATTTAACACCGTCGCATAGTGCGGATATGAAGATTCTCGTTCCACATTTCTTTCAGCGGGGTACAGAGCGGCCACCACTGACCACGCGAAACATGCATTGTCTTTAGATTGCACGTTCACCACTGCTCTCTTTGCCATAATTTCTCGCGGTAATTTAATATGGCATCCCGCGCGCATAAGATTGCACTTGTTGACGTTGACCGTAAGATCGAGGATTCGTGACAATGCCCATCCGCTATCACGTTCCTGAAACTCTTCGAGAGACGTCAATGTTTCGATGACGTGCCGCTCATACCACTCGCGTAAATCGGACGTGCGAAAAAGTTCATAATTTCTTGTGTTAATACTTTTGTTGGCGCGCTTATCACCTGTCACAAACTCACCGTTGAACACAGTATTTACTTTTACACAGTTGTGTATTTTTATAACGTCTTGCACTTGCTCGAGTACTACACTACTAGCATCTTCCAAAAATTGTCGCGGTTCGATATAGTCTCCGTTAATCACCGCACCGGTCAGTATACGATTTTCAAACGCGGTATCGATCTCTCGCCAAACGAGTCTTCCCGCGTTATTGTCGCCACTGTAATTATCACCACTGGATATAAACTGTCTCTGCAATCGAGTTTTTGCACCCTCGAGTCGCGCGATTCTAGCAATCAAAGATTGTCTATATCCAATGGAGAGTCGCGGATGCTTGACACGGCTGTTTTCTTCGAGCAGTTTGATAAATTCCTCGCAGCGCAGCGCCCATTCAAAATACTCGCCCAAGGTGGCGATTTGATGGGACCGCTCCAACAGGTCGCGTTCAGTCTGCTCGATGTTTTCCATATTTCCACACTTTTTAAAATCACGTTCTATAGAGCACTTGCACCCGCTATACTTTTTTTCGACCGACGTATCTGTGCGCTTGCAAATTACGTACTATGGTTTGAAGTGGCAGCAGTCCTTATTATATTTCGTCTAATCATTTCTTCCCCTCTTCATGATTAACGGATTGTTTAATTACATATCAGAAAAGTGATCTCCCTTCATCGCGTTATCGCTTTTGACACAAAGCGGCCGGACATCGGCGCTCATTTTTGTTTATAAAAATTCAAGCGGCCGGACATCGGCGCTCATTTTTGTTTATAAAAATTCAAGCAGCCGGACATCGGCGCTCCCTAAACAATGAGAAAGAATTCCGCTTAGGGGGAGGGGAAAGGTACCGCAAAGGCTGCCGAATATCGGCGCGTAATGCAACACGGTCTTTTACCGCGAAAAAAAACACGTGTCCCGACGTGTTCATTGCGATAAGCGTGACCTCCCAAGATCCCCTCAGATGGAGGAGGGGGAGGGGGAGGTACCGCGTGGGTGGCCGAATGTCGGCAAAATTATCGCAAAAGAATTCTTCCTAAACAATGAGGAAGAAACGTCGCAGCCTTTGGGCAGGGGTGGGGGAGGGCGGAAGTACCGCCAAAGCGCGTCGCCTTATGGGGGAGGGGAGGGAAAGTACCGCGAGGGCGGCCGAATATCGGCGCTCACTTTGCGGTGTTTTGTTTATAATAAAATGTTAGATAATTCAAAGTAATACAATACGCTGTTTTGTTTATGAAAGCAATACGCGATAAGCGTCTCCCGCACAGCGATAAGCGCCCCCGCCCCGCGTGACGTCATCCCCCTTGCCTACAAGATCCCCCCCGTCCCTCGTGACGTCATACCCCCTCGCCCCGGAGAACCCCCGCCCCCCCGCCCCCCCGCCCCGCGCCCCCCTCGGAGGACCTGAGAACCGGCCTAGTATTCCTACTTAAAAGATTCATATATTGGCTTATAGATTAAAATGGGTCATCCTGTACACACACACACACAGACACACACACACATATAATAGTAATTTCGAAAAAATAGTAATTTCTGAAAAATAAAGCAGTCTCTTGCACATATAGTAGTTAGTAGTAGAAATAGTAGTAATAAACAGTAGTTAGTAGTAATAATAGTTATAAAGTAGTAGCAGAAAAAGATATTTTATACCAGAGACGATATATTCGTCTGCTAGTTGCTTATAAAAAATATCTTCTCCCAGAATGATTTGCATGTGCGTTCTGGTTTTTAAAAAAAGATATTTTATACCAGAGACGATATATTCGTCTGCTAGTTGCTTATAAAAAATATCTTCTCCCAGAATGATTTGCATGTGCGTTCTGGTTTTCAAAAAAAGATATTTTATACCAGAGACGATATATTCGTCTGCTAGTTGCTTATAAAAAATATCTTCTCCCAGAATGATTTGCATGTGCGTTCTGGTTTTTAAAAAAAGATATTTTATACCAGAGACGATATATTCGTCTGCTAGTTGCTCATAAAAAATATCTTCTCCCAGAATGATTTGCATGTGCGTTCTGGTTTTTAAAAAAAGATATTTTACACCAGAGACGATATATTCGTCTGCTAGTTGCTTATAAAAAATATCTTCTCCCAGAATGATTTGCATGTGCGTTCTGGTTTTCAAAAAAAGATATTTTATACCAGAGACGATATATTCGTCTGCTAGTTGCTTATAAAAAATATCTTCTCCCAGAATGATTTGCATGTGCGTTCTGGTTTTTAAAAAAAGATATTTTATACCATAGAGCATTTATTCGTGAACTGGTTGTTTTTCACATCAGATACGGTTCATATGGTATATGTGTCCTCTGGTTATTATAAAAAATAAGATATTTATGTTGTAAAACATTATCTATTCTATAATATAATATAGTTTTCAATTAGATATAGATTTATAAACAAGAGACTGCATTTATTTTTCAGAAATTTTACTTTTTTCTTGATTATATATAATGATATAATAACTGACCCATCTTATTTTTTTAACAATATTTTAACATTATTTTTTTTGCAGGCGACAGATGCTGAACCTGGAGAGACAAGAGGAAAATGACTCCAGGAATAGCACGCTAAGAATACTAACAACGAATCCATCGGTTATCAGAAATCGGTAGAATTATTCTCCGATACGATGGATTCGAAAGTTAGTATCCAATCGTTAGTATCCAGCACGTCTAAGGATACTAACAACGAATCCATCGATTATCAGAAATCGGTGGAATTATTATCCGATACGATGGATTCGAAAGTTAGTATCCAATCGTTAGTATCCAGCACGTCTAAGGATACTAACAACGAATCCATCGATTATCAGAAATCGGTGGAATTATTCTCCGATACGATGGATTCGAAAGTTAGTATCCAATCGTTAGTACCCACGATGCAATGCCTGGAGTTAAATTCAAATACAGGTACGTGTAGTCAAAATGTAGAATTTTGCGAAGATGACAATTATTTTGTTATCGATAATGGCCCTCTGGATACAAATCGTATCCAGGAAAGCATGCCTCAAGGCCGTCGCATTGTCGACCTTTCTCATATGTGGAATGAAATCCACAGAACATTTAATAACCACATGCGAAGAATAGAGTGCCGATTTGAAGATTGGAAACTCACCCACACTTCTGACAAAGGGTTAAAAACGCGTTTGTACTTCAAGTGCCAAATGTGCCATACTGAAGCCGACTTCTGGTCAGAACCCGAAGAGCAGGAAATAATGGACATTAATATAGCTGCTGCAGCAGGAACTGTTACAGTAGGAATTGGTTATGCTCAGCTGAATGAGCAGTGTACAGCCATGAATATTCCTTGTATGATCGAGCCAAGGTACATAGAAAATAGAGAAAAGTTAGTCGATGCTTTTCAAAAAACAGCCATAGAAAGTATGAAAAAGGCTGGCGAAGTTGAAAAACAACTCGCTCTTGAGAGAAACGAAGTTATAAACGGTATTCCGTATATAACAGTTGTAGCGGATGGTAGTTGGATGAAGAGATCGTATGGCAATGCCTACAATTCTCCTTCCGGTATTGGAGCCATAATTGGTTACCGTACGAAAAAGATTCTCTTTGTCCGCAATAAATTTTGTGCAGTATGTGATATGGCAGAACGAAAAAGTATCGAATTAAAAGCTCACAAATGCTACAAAAATTTTAATCGCAACGATAGCTCCACAAGGATGGAGAGCGATGCCATCGCGGAAGGTTTTAATTGTAGCCTCGAAATGCATGGGCTGATTTATAAAACAGTTATTGCCGACGGTGACAGTAGCGTTTATCAGACCATTATTGATAACAGACCATATAGTGAATAGATGGTCACAGTAAAAAAAGTAGAATGCACGAATCATTTACTTCGCAATTTATGTAAAAAGCTCAAAGCTGTGGCAGAGATGACTCAGCCAAAAACGCAGAGGCAGCGTGGCTTTACAGAATTGCGAAATGTTGTGAAAAACAACATGAAAAACATCAGAAAAGAAGTAGAAACAGCAGTCGAGCTACGAAGAAAAGATCAACAAACACCTCAACATTGTAAGGCTATGGAATTGCAGAAAGATATATTGAACATTCCTAGTCATGTTTTTGGCGAACATAAGCGATGCGAAGCACGCGGTATATGCGAAGAGAATGATAATAAAACGAACAAAAATTATGTTCCATTGTTGAAAATACATGGCCTGTATCAAAAAATAGAAAGCGCTATCACATATCTAAGCGGTTATTCCGACAGCTTATTGCTGAATTTAACTAATAATCCTGCAGAATCGTTTAATTCGATAATCTGCAAAGAAATTGGTGGAAAGCGCATTCATTTTGGTAAACGAGGCTCTTACAATGCCAGAGTTGCGACAGCAGCTGTGCAATTTAATACGCAACAAGTCCTTACAGAATTACATAAGAGCATGGATAAAACTGTTCCACCTATTGTTGAGAATGTAGAAAAGAATCGACAAAAAAAAATTGCGAAAACCAGAGAAACTCGAGAAGTGCAAGGAAGGCAAACAAATTTCAAACGAGAGACAGGAACAGATCGTTATTATGGTCCGCAGTCTCAACCAGATCTTCCATCTGATGTATTTGAGCAACTTCAGCAAAATCATTTAGAAAAGTTGTCCGAAAATGCGAGAAACTGGAAGAAAATTGAATTCGATACGAGAAACCAAAGTGACTCGGAATTATGGTTATCATTGAAACGAGAAATGTTGACCGCATCCAATTTTGGAACTGTATGTCGCATGAGACCGACAACGTCTTGCGCAGCAACATTAAAAGCCATTTTATATCCTTCGTTTATTGATACCGCAGCCCTAAAATATGGTCGCGAAAACGAAAAAGTAGCAAGAGACGAATTGGCTGAAAAATTAAATAAAGAAATAAAACCTTGCGGATTATTTATTGATACTGAAAATCCGTGCTTGGATGCTTCTCCTGACGGAATTATTGACGAAAATGGTCTAGTGGAAATAAAATGTCCTCTGTCAGTTGAGCATTTGACAGCAGAAACAGCTGTAGAAACATTACCTTCTTTGAAAGGTATCTTTGATAAAAAAGATCCACATAAAATGAATAGAAATCATCGATATTTTTATCAAGTTCAAGGTCAGTTGAACATAACACGGCGAGAATATTGTATTTTTGCTGTTTGGACTCCACAAAGCATGAAAATATTGCGCATTGATGCAGACAATATCTTTTGGAGAAATCAAATGCTACCTTACTTAACACGTTTCTATAACGAATGCATGCTTCCAGAAATCTTGGATAGTCGTCATAATAGGCATATGCCAATCAGAGATCCAAGATATGTTATAGAAGCTAAAGAAGAAGCAGCAAAAAAAATAGTGACAATGAGTCGAACAAAGAAACGAAATATAGTAGAAAGCGAAAATGGCATACAAGAGAGCAAACAATTCAAACCGAACGTTTCGTTAATAGAAGCAAAAATTACTGATACTGCTGATATTGCTCTGAATAAAGAGGAAGATGATGATTGCATTATCACAAGTTATTCTAGTAACGAGCGAGATATATCTGAAGACGATATAAAAAGAAATGAAAAACTGTTAAACACATTTGCTCCTCTTTATTTGGTAAAGAATAATGTCTTGCGTATGACAAGTCAATTAAATGAATTGTTGGATCTATTTTTGCGTATCATAAGAGAAACTTCTCATTTCAAAACGCAAAGTGTGCTTTATTTAGAATACCCTCACATGATTAAAGCTAGTCGTAGTGATAATAGCTTACAAATAATTGGAGGGAATTGCAGTAATCATTGGAGATGTATTTTCTTTGACGACACCAAACTTCGCGTGTACGATAGTCTACCTGGCTGTACATACGATAAATTGGTAGCTAAAGAGAAAAATTATATACATCTTCGTTATCCAACAATAAGCTCGAGTGACATAATTTTTGAAAAGGTTCAAACACAACCTGATGGCATATGTTGTGGAATTTTTGCTGCCGCCTTCGCCACGACTATAGCCTTAGGAGGCAATCCTTGCGTGGAAAAATACTCCAAAAATGTAAAATGCATGAGAGAACATTTTTATACAATTCTAGAAAGCAATAAACTCTCGCCTTTTCCAAAATAATAAAAAATAATTTTTTATTTAAAAAAATCTTGTATTATGCACACATATCTACATGCGTCATATACATTTCTTATATTTATATACACGTATGCAAACATAAATAATACGTCTATATATACGTATTTTATTTGATACAGTGGATTATCATAAAAATAAATTTTATCAGAAAAATAATAAACAAAACATTTTCAGGAAAAATGTTCTATATAAAAGTTGTAAAAGGTTTCAAAGGGGGACAATATCGTTTTGTTCGGTGTTTTTCAAAGATATTTAGAGGTCAATCTAGTTCTTTTTATGAACCTACCTTTATTATGTAAATCGAATCCTCGCAATATTCAACATAAATAGTTATAAAATGGCTAAAAAACTTTACGAGATATTTTATAATTTTGATATAATTTTATAAATTATGAAATATATCTTATAAAATATTCATTTTTTTCGATAATCTTACATCTACTTATGCACAAAATAATGAGAGAAATAAATTAGTGCAAAAAAACACATAGTTGTTAAAAAAAGTATAATAGCAGCTACATATTTCTTTGAAAATAACTGTTTGTTTTCTTCATACCATTGTATTCTTTATACCATGTTTTCTTTATACCATAAGTATTGAGATGAAATTATCGAAAAATTAATATTTTATGAGATATTTCATAGTTTATATATTTATATAATAAAAATAGTTCCACTAAAAAAACGAAGTCTAAATATAATTGAAAAACGCTACGCAAGAGCAATTTTCATGATATTATCTCCTTTCGAAATCTTATAATATAATACAATTTTTATATTAACATTTTTCCAGAAAATGTTTTATTTTTATGATAACACTGTATCAAATAAAATACCTTGTATATATATATACGTATTATGTATGTATGTATGTATGCATACATGTATGTATAAATATAAAAAATATATATGACGTATACAGATGTATGTGCATAATACATATATAACTGAATATTATAATGTAACTTTCTACTCAATTACAATCTATCTAATAGTTCGTTTTTTTTCAATCAATATAATGACGATGATGTAATAACAATGTATTATTTATATAAACATTATAAGTATGTATATTTTTGGTCGTATAAATAAATATTTATACATATGTAGTAGAAATTTATAAACGTAATATGCTCACACATGAATTGTGTTCAACATATGATGAAGGCAGACACACATATGATATACTGTTTTCTATGCGCTCCGATACTCTTTGATACGCGTGCGAAGCGATAGAACAGTAGAAATATATGATGTCTTTTCAACATATTGAACACAATTTTTATTTACTCTTTTGTGGTTATTTTTATGCATAACGCTGTCGGTGACAGAACTAAAATTATCGACAATTATCGACAATTTTAGTTCCTCTCAGATGAGGGCGCAAACCCGTCGGAGTTCGGTCGTAGCTTTAGGATCCCCTTAAGCTTTAAGAAATTGACCAATCACGATCGAGTATTCTCATCGTACTTGACCGTGATTTGTCAATTTATTAAAGCTTAAGGCTTAAATCACCTATTGTAGACCCAGCCTTAAAGATTTCTTAAAGACGTCTTATATGCTCCAATTTTGGACATATGGTGCTGTCTGGAGTACGTCTTAAGTACAATCTTAACCTATCACAGAACATATTAGCATATTAAGACATTACTTAACATGGTCTTGAAATAAGAAACAGACTATGAATACCGGTCTATGACAGATTTTATCGAATTATTTATAGATTTTAAAGATCATATATATATACCTGAACGATCCATTCTTTTAATTGTATGTCTGTGAGCCAGACTTTTCTAAATTTATGAGTATATCGCTTATCTTTTAAATCTTTGCCCATCTCGAAGGAAATTTATAAGAATTTGCAATTTTCAATTGATAAAAGAGGAAGTAATACTCAAATCAATTCACGTGTCGACAACGGTTTTTGGTGGGAAAGCATGCACCGTTAGTGATTTCTAGTGGAAAAGAAAAGAAAGGCGTTTAGGCCGGTATTCATAGTCGGTTCTTATATTTAAGAATGTCTTAAGTACAATCTTAAGATGTGATTAACCAATCACAGAGTCGTATTTGCATCTTAAGACATTACTTAAGATGGTCTTGAAATAAGAACGGACTATGAATACCGGCCTTAGTGATTTTTAGTGGGATTCATGAAGTCCTCTAGTGGGATAACAACAATCCAAGTTGGCAACACTGGCTTCAACATCGGCTCCGACGTAGACCCTTGCGCCGTTATATTTCACATTGGCGGCGGCGTTAGAGGTAAAATAGCTTGGCGGCGGCGAATTCGCCGAAAATTTTCTCTTTTGGCGGCGGCGTAATCGGCGAATGATAATTTATCGGCGGCGGCGGCGAACGGCGGCGTTAGTACTTTTTTTAAAACTAAAAAGCTGAACTTTAAAGTAATTCAATAAATAAGCTTAAAAAATTAAAATATAATATATAAATTTAAAATATAATATATTTAAATAAAATTTTTATAATATATTATAAATTTATATATATATATATATCACAATATATATCACAAATATTGTTAAAGAAAAAATTGGCCGCGTTCAATAGAAAAAACAGCTTTGCAACTGTGGTAAAATTCATGAATCTGATTGGTGTTATTTCTTAGATTCAGCTAAGATGAAGAGAATACAACAGTTGCAAAGCTGCTGTTTTTGCTGAACGCGGCCATTGAAAAATTGGTATGTTGCACTTATTTTACTGATTTTAAATATATATTTTTTATCAATTTGAAATTATCATGAATAAATAAAATTTTATTAGTTTTTGATGGTTTCAACGCAGAACGCTTTGCCGTAATAAGTAAACCTGCAGAAGAGAATGCACGCTCAGATGCTGAACTTGTAATTGGTATGGCATAAATGCAACATACCAATTTGTACAAATTTGGCAGTGACAATTTCATTTTATTCCACCATTGTAGAGGATCTTCAATAGATTCCGAAATATGTAAATACTTTTTAATTTCGATAAGAATTGGATCTTCATGAGGAATAATATTTGCATGTTTTGCAGCCAATTCTAGTCTTAATTTTTTAACTCCAAGAAGTGACGTAGAATAATCTTTTTTTTTATTAGATATCTGTAAAAAACAAAAATAAACATGAGAATCTAATTATATCATAAAAATAATCTTATATTTCGTGATTATTATTTAACCTGCTCAGTTATAGTGTTCGAAGGAACCATTTTGTGTATCATATACTTTAAAAATTCTTCAGGAGATTGTTGTTTGTCTGTGAGATATTCCGTAACACCTCTAATATTTTGAAGTGTCGGATCCAGAAGTGCTCCGCAAACATGAGTTTCATGAATTGGAAATCGCTTTTTTATATTGTGTAAAATAGTTTCTTTAAGTTGTTTTACTATGGACGAGTCATCTTCATTTATATACATGTTACTCTCAACTTCTGCCCTGAAAAGATTAAAGAAAAAATTAATATAGTAGCATTCAGTAACTCCTTTTAAATTTATGATGTAAAATAAATTAGTGATGTTAAAATACAAAAAGCATTAAACTTAACTGACAATGAAAACATTACATCAATACATATTTTATGATATTGCTCTTCATTTTGAAATTCTATATTCATTCAAAAATGTGTTACAAACCTAAATAAAAGTGCAAGATTGGTTGTTGGATATTCTACTCCTGAAAGAATTTCTGTTGCTGTTTTAATACTTATTAAGCAGTCTGCTACACCTTCGATTTCCTTCCATTCATTATCCGTAGGAATTGCATCATAACGTTTATTCATTTCCAAATAGCGTATCACTATCTCTAAAAAAATCAATTATAATATTTAAATAAAAAAACTATTAATACATAAGATTTCGAATATTATTGTAAAATGATAGCTTTACAATTATGCGATAAAGAGATATTTTCTTTAATAATTTAATCAATTATTTAAAGTTATTTCAATTATCATAATAATATGTAAATATGTCCAATTAATTAAATTATTCGTAAATTGTCATATATCATAAATAGAAAATATTAATTTGCCATTACACAATTCTTTAGTAATATTTATATTATTAACTTCAACTTATTTTTTTACAGTAAAATAGATAATTTATTGTAAATAATATTTTATAAATTTATAATGTCAATACATTCAAATTCAGATAGATATAAATTTTTCACAGCTTAGCCTACCTTTATTTTTAAGTAAACTCGACAACATTTCTAATGTACTATTCCATCTAGTTGATACATCTTTATGTAATCCTGAACATGTCACAAATGAAGGAAAACCTTGAGCATACGAATGCTCATTACTTTTGAAAAGTGTGGAATCAAATCTTGCATCAGCTTCTAAAATCTCTTCCAAATTTTCAGCATTGTCTAATATATTATTAATGTCCTCTTGCTGAGTAATTTCTTTTACTCTTTCAATATCGTAAGTTTTAAAAGCAAGAATTTTTATAATACTTCTAGCTTTAGCTATAAGACTATTAACGTCTGGTAATTTAGAAATGGTGTCTACCATCACTAAATTATGGAGTCCATTTGCAATACAAGGTACCCTGTCAACTTTCATAAGTTTTGCAGCTTTAATCATATTTGATCCTCCATCAGTTACGAGAGTTATAATTTTGTCGTTTAAGTTAAATTCTGTTAGTACTTTTTTTAATTCTTCAACAATATTATCTGCTGTGTGAGGATGTGGTAAGAAACTTGTTTGTAATGTACATGACCTCAACTGTGTTTCTATAGGCGATATCCAATGTAAAGTGAAAGTCATAAATGGAATATGACGATAATTATCAGTCCACGCATCCATGGTTAGTGAAATTGCACTTGGATTATCCTCATTTATTTTTGTTTTAACAGCACATATGCAATCATTATATACCCTTGAGAGTGAATGACGAGATAATGTACTTGGATGTGGCAGATCCGAATCATTTTGTACAACACTATGTATTTTTAAAAAATCTTTTAGCCCATCTTTTTCAGCTTCAAAAAACGGAATGAGATCTCTACAAAACCAGATAGTCATGCTGTCACTTAGCTCTTTTTTTTCTCTGTAATTTTTGAAGATTTGGATGATTGTTCAGATTGTCCATAAGAATGAAAAAATCTCTTAATGTTGGCTCTTTGATTTGACAAAGGTGTTGATTTTATCTTATGTTCTTCTGTTAAATGGGCAATTAAATTTCCAGTACTAACTGTTTTTTTATATCTACATATTTTTCGTCCATCAGGATGCATAAAACACATCTTACAATATACGTGAAATCTGTCTACTATAATACTTTTTTCACTATCTTTAAGCATGCCAAAATGCTCTCTAGCGATACTTCGAGTACGAGTGGTATTTTCAATACTCACTACAAGATTTTTCTTTTTTTTCAGTTCACTAGTATTATCAATAATTTGATCTGGCTCATCAACATCGTTTTCTGCACATTCATTATTATTAAGTGACATTTTGCTTTACAAACTGCCTGAAAATAAAAATACTGACATCATTAAGTCATTCTTATCTAATTTTAACAGAACATAACATAGACTACATGAATGCATTTAATTTTATTTGCTATAGAAAGAGTATATATTAATTTATAACATCACAATAATAATTTTCCTACTATATTATATAAATTGTACCTACCTAAAATCTTTGTTGTAAGATTTTAATAAAATAACACTGGGAAAAGTACTTCTTATTTTATATGAATTAATATTTATTATTATTTGAGAGACACACATAACCTCTGTATAAGCATATCACTTTTAATCGAGTTTAATAATCCGTACTTCTAGGTGATATTATACATTTGTCGTACGACAAATGTAATATCGGTCAAAAGACTGGCCAATCACAGCCGTTCCATTCTTCAGAGGAATGGCTGTGAGCTGTGAGCTGTGATTGGCCAATCTTAGAACTACGGAGGTTACGTATTATATAAACGTATTCATTGACTGTTTTATCCACAGACATCTATACCATATATCTGTGGTTTCATCTCTTGCAAATTTATTTTTTTGGCGCGCCGCATTAATTTTCGGCGGCGGCGGCGGCGGCGTTCGGCGAAAATTTAAGATCGGCGGCGGCGTAATCGGCGAATGAAAATTTACCGGCGGCGGCGCAAGGGTCTACTCCGACGCCGGCTCTTAGGGTACGAACACAAAGGAAGCAGATTTTCTGCTTTCCGAAATCAGCGCCGATCGGCGCGGGCTATCGGCGATTGAGAAGAACACAGTAGACGCGTGTTAAAGCAGAAAAATGCCTGCTAGTTTCTGAGTTGGTGTCTACAGTAAAAGATGTCTTCATCGGATGAAGATTTTTTTTTATTAGATAATATTATATCAAAAATAAAAAGAAAGAGATTTGGTATACATGAAATTAATAAAAATAGAAGAAATTATGGCGAATACCATACTTTGTTTAATGATATATCAAGAGAGACAAACAAAAATTTTTCCAGTACACAAGGATGACTCTGAAAACTTTTGATTACATATTAGGAAAAGTCGAGCATCGTTTAATGAAAACGTGGTGTAACTGGCATAAGCAGCCTATCTTACCTGAAGAAGGACTTGTCGTCACTTTAAGGTAAATATGTAATATTAATCAAAAATTCACTTATATACACAACTTTTTATTTTATAATACAGGGTGATTCAAAACAACCGTTTGTCCTTAAAATGTCGTATTCCTGACTGAATTCTAAGACAATTTTTCCTTTGCCAAAATTTGATCCGAAGCTTAGTTTTCAAATTATTAAAAGAAATATTTAGCGAATTACGGCACGAGTACGGGCGGTAGGCAGGAGCGGCGCAACTCATTATCCGACGCGGGCGACTGTGTGAGGCACTCGCTGCGATCAGCTATTCGCTACACGCGATGTGTTAGTGTTTGTTTGTGTCTGTGTTTTGCGTGTGTGCGTACATACACACACACTCTCTCTCTCTCTCTCTCTCTCTCTCTCTCTCTCTCTCTCTCTCTCTTTCTCTCTCTCGCACTTACTCACTTTTATTCTTACCTTGTAGAGGTGTTTGATGACTTTACTGAGCTTCGGATCAAATTTTGGCAAAGGAAAAATCGTCTTAGAATTCAGTCAGGAATACGACATTTTAAGGACAAACGGTTGTTTTGAATCACCCTGTATAAAAATGCTAAATAATTGCTGAAAATACAACATATCGTAATATATTAAACATTTTAAATAATCAAAGTATTATGTCTATTACATAATAACAAAATAATGTCTATCACATAAAGAAAATAATGTCTCATATAAACAAAATAATACAATAAACATAAAACAATTAACACAAAATAATTAAATATTAATAATAAAAAACTGTAGAGAGCATTAAATCTAAAAATGTATCATAGTACGAGAACATTAAATCTAATTTAATATAAGATATGAACGATATATTACGAATGCGTAGAAGCCTATAATTTTATATTGTCAAGATTTATATGAAAATAGAATATTTGCAAATATTTAGTATTATGTAGTAGAACAATTTTTGATATTTTTAAAACAAATTACAAATATGTGTAATTCAATACTGTTTCGTCTGTAGAGAAGGTAGTATAATTTAAATTTTCAATAGATTGAGGGAAACATGCATTAGAGTTGGAAAGAAAAGACTGGATAGTATTTTCTGATCTCGTTGAGAGAGGAGAGGAAGAAGGAAATGATTGAAAAGTATTTTCGGATACTGTAGAAGAAGAAGTATTGAAAGATTGTTGATTGTTGCAGAATGTAGATAATTGCTGTTGATATGCGAATTGTTCAACGAATTTTTGAATGCAATTACGAAAAGCTAATTTTTTTGAATTTGGTATTTTTCGAACATGTGGAAGCAAGCTTTTAAAAAAAAACAGATCTTCATCATCAATATCACGCTATCGTGATGATTTTTCCTGCAGATATTGAACCTTCTGTCTTTCAAAATTTAATAAGGCATTATTAAAAGTTTCATTTGATCATTTTCTTTTTCTTCCTTGAGTAGATTGTACTGTAAGTGACGATGAATGACGTACATAATTTGCAGTATCTTCTTTTACAATTTCATTTTCTTCTTCCTGATACGAAGTAGTATCAGTACATTCAGAGACTTGAGAAGAGTCTTCTATATCGTCTGCTGGAGCTTCTGCCTCTGCTGATGAAGTAGGAGGAATTTCAGATTCTGCAGTTGTGATCAAATTCCCAGTTGAAAATCTGGATCTCACAATGTCTTTAAGAAATAATAATGATTGAAAATGTGGCCACTTTGATGTGAATGCAGAATCTCCAGCATCTCCTGAACGAGAAGGAGGAATTTTTCCAAGCTCAACTGCAAACTGATCTCTTAGATATTTCCATTTCTTTCTTAACATGTTTTCTGAAAAAAAGTCGCATATAAAATGATATAATTAAAAACTAACTTTTACAAAATATTTTTATTAATAAAACATTTTCTATTAAATGATTATATATATTTCAGATATCTAGCAACTGGTTGCTCATTCAAGACGTTATCATTTACTTTTCGGATGGGTGCATCTACAGTAGGAAAAATTATTACCGAAACTGTTATTGTATTGTGGAATGAATTACAATCAGAGCACATGCCAGTACCGACAAGAGATAATTTTAAAAAAATAGCTGAAGATTTTTATAATATATGGAACTTCCCTAATTGCAATGGAGCTATTGATGGCAAACATATTCGTGTTCTATGTCCGAAAAATTCAGGATTATGTTTTTTAATTATAAAAAATATTTTTCTATTGTATTGCAAGGCGTTGCAGATGCATCTTATAAATTTATAACAATAGATGTAGGGGGATATGGTAAACAAAGTGACGGTGGCACTTTTCAAGCCTCCAACTTATATAAATTATTAAACAACAAGCTTCTCGACATACCAGAACCTAGCAATCTTCCTCAAACAAATGTAAAAACACCGTTTGTGTTAATAGGAGATGAAGCATATCCGCTTCTTCCCTATCTTTTAAAGCCATTTAGTGGAAAGAATTTAAATATTGAACAGGAGTGTTTTAATAAACGTTTATCTAGAGCTAGGAAAACTATTGAATGCTCTTTTGGAATTTTATATTCTAAATGGCGCTTACTTTCAAAATGCATTGAAACCGACATTGATATGACATAATATTATAAAATGTATTTGTGTTTTACATAACACTATAATAGATAAAGAGGGATTTGAACGGAATCTGACAGATGTGTCTATAGAATTTCAAAGAAATTATCAAAGACAAGCAGGAGGGAGACTACCTAATGAAGCAAAACTCATTAGAGATATATTTACAACTTATTTTACAAGTAATCCTTTATCGTATAATAAAGAAGGAAATTAATTTCTGATTATTAAATCATCTTATTATTTATAATTTATATTATAGACTCAATTTTATAATTATTAACAATTTATAAACATAAATACAGAATAAAACTGTATATATCTTATAACTTATAAGAATATATATAATATTTCGTTACTTACCTTCCGCATTTACTTCTTTACTTATTTCTTTCCAACACTTCTCAATTACATTTCTATTGGAATGATTTTTATTTCTTTTATCCCAAATGGGAGATCTTACAAAAATGGCAGAAATTAAATTATCGATATCCATTTGCAATGCGTTTTACGAGTCAACCGGCGCTTACAATCGGCGAGAAAAACTAAAAATTCGTTCTAAATCCGCTCGCGCCGATGACACGCGCAGACAAGTCCGAACCTGCTTTTGTTATGCGCGGTCTCATATGATAACACGTATACAGGGTGTCCGGTAATAGTCGCATCAACCGTCGTGTGCAGGTAGAGCTAGTTAAACCGAGTAGAAAAGTCCTCTACCATTTTGCGATATTCTCAATAATAAGAGAGATATTAATTAATAAAGATCGGCCAATTCGCGTGACGGCGGCGAGAAGAGACAGCCCAGTTTTATGTCGTTACTAAGCATGCGGCGAAAAGAAACAGTATAATGTTACACGGTTGCTAAGCGCGCGATGAAGCGGGGAGGAGCGCTTTACAAAAGACAGTAACTCCATACGAGTAGCGCTAACTCTGGACCCCCGAGTGGGCTGTCTCTTCTCGCCGAACGCTTATCATCGCGCGAATTGGCTGATTTTCTTTAATTTATTTCTCTCTTATTATTGAAAATATCGCAAAATGGTAGAGGACTTTTCTACTCGGTTTAACTAGTTCTACCTGCACACGACGGTTGATGCGACTATTACCGGACACCCTGTATATTCTTAATGCCGATCGGCGCTGATCGGCGCTGGCTATCGGAAAGCAAAAAATCTACTTCCTTTGTGTTCGTACCCTTACGCCGGCTCCGACGCCAGCGCCGACAAGGACAACGATGACGACGGAGCAAAATGTGAAAAAAGTAAGTTTTATATTATAAATTATATAAGTTATATATATATATACAGGGTGCCTCAGACCACCCGTATCACCCTATTATATCGAAAACTGAGCGCGGCAGACAAAAATGTTTCAGACAAAAGTTGTAGGGGTTCAAGTAATGCATTACATAGTAATATTAGTATGACCTTGAAGAGTGTTGTCAAGGTCATATAAAAATGACCTTGAAATTTTTAAATGGAAGTACCTATATTTCATTCCATATTCTTGTAGCTTATCTCGAGAGCTTTTCAAAACACTATATGTAAGTCTCTTTTTCTTAAGTAGTTTTCGAGTTATGGAGCTTGAAAGTTACAGTACCGCCGGCGTTAGCATTACTCAAAGTCTACCGCGCGGAGGTTGCCCGGTCGGATTTACATTTCTTTTGTATGTGCGCGCGCGTATGTCTGTGTGTCTGTGTGTGTATGTGTGGTGTGTGTGTGTGTGTGTGTGTGTGTGTGTGTGTGTGTGTGTGTGTAAATGTATGGCTAGATGCTATATGTGATTAGGCCTGATGTTCGAAATGTTTACCGTTTACTTCAATACAAGCACGTATTCTTTTCTTGAAATTATTTGTTGCATAAAGAATTTCATCGGCAAAAAGCACCGCTAGGCAGCGCATGGCGTAACAATTAATCCGTACATAAAATTCACTTAAGCGGAATTATTAACAGGCTCTCCAGCGAAGAAAAATGATCTTCTCTTGCAGAAAAGCACGTAACGAAATTCTCATTAATCAGCTATGTCGTATTCAAACGCAGAAGCTTCGGATATGATGCTTATTTTAGGTGAATGTGGTGGTCAATTTAGAGCAGCTGCAAGATTGTGGCGAGAATGATACCCAGATCGCGTTCCTCACTCATACAATGTTTTTTCTCGCTTAAGTAAACGAATTATTAATAAAGGCATTATTCAACCTGATCACAATAAAGGTAGACAAATTCGACGCCCAGTTATAGAGGAAAAGACGCCAGAATCCCCACGATTCATTAAGGCGTAGAGAAAGAGATTCTGGTATTAGTCGTGCCACGATCCACCGGATTTTTCATGAAAACAAGCTGCATCCGTACAGGATGAGTCTTCACCAAGCATTGATGACGATTGTCGATTTTAGAAACAGACTTGAATTTTGCAATTGGATACGTCAACAACCACAAAACTTTCATCAGAAAATTTTATTTTCTGAAAATAAAATTTTCTGATGAAAGGACATTTAAAAGTGACGGGTCTGTAAATACTTGAAACTGTCGTTATTAGGCACAAGAAAATCCTCATTGGTTCCGAGAAATTGACCATCAACATGTTTGGAAAGTCAATGTTTGGTGCGGAATTATTGAAAAACATGTCGTTGGGCCGTTTTTCTTTGAAGAGGACTTAAACGGTGCTCGATATGCCAATTTCATTGAAAATAATCTTCCGCTTTTGCTTGAAAATATTCCTCTACAATTACGCCTAAACATGTTTTTTCAGCAAGATGGATGCCCAGCGCATACATCTATAGTTGCTCGTCAACGATTGAACAATATGTTTCCAAACAAATGGATAGGCAAATATGGCCCACATCATTGGCCAGCACGATCACCAGACCTCAGTGTTCTCGATTACTATTTGTGGGGAAGAGTAAAAGATCTGGTATACTGCGAACCCCCAACGACAAGAGATAATATGATTCATAGAATACGCGACGCTATTCGTTCTTTAGATGAAATTCTTTATGCAACAAATAATTTCAAGAAAAGAATACGTGCTTGTATTGAAGTAAACGGTAAACATTTCGAACATCAGGCCTAATCACATGTAGCATCTAGCCATACATTTACACACACACACACACACACAGACACACAGACATACGCGCGCGCACATACAAAAGAAATGTAAATCCGACCGGGCAACCTCCGCGCGGTAGACTTTGAGTAATGCTAACGCCGGCGATACTGTAACTTTCAAGCTCCATAACTCGAAAACTACTTAATAAAAAGAGACTTACATATAGTGTTTTGAAAAGCTCTCGAGATAAGCTACAAGAATATGGAATGAAATATATGACGAATTCGATTGATGTGCACTCGCTCCGTTTCAGTGGCTAGTAACTTTTTGTTACTAGACGCACATGTTTGGAGCGCGTAGTTTTATACTGACCCGAGTGCGGTTACTTGCACTGACCTGGGAGCGGTTATAAGCACTGATCCAACATAGTGCATTTAGTAACTTCGGTGCCAGTGCCGTGCAATAAGCGACTTGTATTCGACAAGAGAGCAGAGAGAAACCTATAACCTAAAGTAAAACATTAATATATTTAAACGAGTTTTTACTTTTGCGTATTCTGTTTGTTCTCTGTTTCAATGTAAGTTCTGTTCTTTTTACAGTTTTGATTACATCAAGTTCCCAAATATTAAAGAAAAAAGCACGAGCTTGAACCATCCAGAAGAAGGAAAGTAAAACATTTCAAAGTATGTAGAACAAAAATATAAGCAATTTAAGATTTTTTACTTTGTTTTATATTGTATACTTTATATTATTAGTTATAGATTTTAAAAGATAAATTATGGATACCAGTACAGAGAGTACCAGTACCAGTACTAAAGAGAGGAGCGAACTAAGTACTTGGTGTGAGGAAAGTACACGTTTATTATTAGATAAATATGAGCAATATTTACCTGTAGTTGGGCCAATGAAGCAATTTAAATGTAAAAAATCAATGTGGATACAAATATCAAATGATATCGCAACAGAATTAAATATTGTACGAAGCAGTGTGCAATGTGAAAATCGTTATAAAACTATTTTAAAACGTAAAATGCAATCTGTTAGAGGCAATCAACAATCAGGTGCAAAACGAACAAAAGTGGAATTTGAAGATGAATTAAACAAGATAAAGGCTATTGATGATAGTGTAGAACCTGAGATATTGCAAGGTCCAGGAAAACTCATTGAAAAACATAAAAAAATAATGAATAAAGAAAATACAATGAATTATAGAGTGGAGAAGACAACGAAAAAAAAGTCTATAAGTGAAACTTTATTGCACATTCAAAATGATAAAGAGGAAAAAAGAGAAAAGAGACATAAAGAAAAACTAGAAATACTACGTAACTTTATGACAATCTTTTCAAAAAGCAATGATACGATTGATTCAGATAGTGAATAGAAACAGAGTGTACTTTTCTTACTTGACTTTGAAATGCTTTATGTATGTCTAAAAATTTAAGTAGATACAAATTCTGAAAGTTTTAGTTTAAAATACTCCACTTTTGTTTGTTTCTTCTCCAAAGTTACAAGTATTTCACTTTTGTTCGTTTTGCATGCATTCCTGATTGTTGAAAGTTTAAGTAGTTACAAGTCTCGTAGTTTAAATAGTACAAAAGACTTTTATTATATGTTACTTAAATCACATTATGTGATATAAAGAGTGCTTATATATATATATATGCAACTGTTATATAATATAAAAAATAATTTATGTAATGGCTGCTTTCAGTTTTATGTTTCTTTGCATTATATATAATATATTATAGTTTTTGTTATTTAATAGTTACAATATTAAATAATTTTATGTTAATTTAGAAAAAATGATTTCAGTTTAAAATAATTTCAAGTTTACTTGCTTAAAGTGCATTAATATAAAAGAAATTATCATTTTTAAAAGATCTTTACAACAATTTTTTTTAACTAAAACAATTTTTATAAGTACGATATGTGCATTATATAAAAAGCTTATCTATATTTGAAAGTAACAAAAACAACAACTTTCACCTTTTATCTTCTTCTGAAGCTTACATATTATGCTATCTTCAAACATTGTGCTTATTAGTCAAATATTTATTAGATGATTGTGTCTTATTTGATTCAAATAATATTATCATGTAAATACAAATTATCTCGCTATAATTATACTATTTGTATTTGTATTTATTAAAAAATATTTGTCGAGGAAACACATTGTTTGAAGCCGCATTTAAAGAATGGAAATGCATATTTATAATATACATCAGATGTTTGTAGTAGAGTACTGTTGTTGTTTAAAACAATTTTCTTTAAAATGTTAATTTAAATATTTTTAATTTTAAGTTTATATAATTATAAGTAAAATAACTTTTCTGTTTCGTACAAAGTTTGATTTATGCATACATTTATATTATAATAAATTAATTAGTGTTACATATTAAAAACTAATAAATTACAAATAATGTCTCTTTTTATCTCACCCTCCATTCTATCGTTCATATTCTGCTCATTATTGATATGTGTTTCATTATATTCTTCATTCTCAACATCTAAATCTAATAAGTAATCGTTATTCATAATACATATATTATGTAACACACAACAGGAAATAATAAAATTAGCAGAACGTTTAACTGTAATAAAATCTAATTGCATTAATTGCCTAAATCTTTGTTTTAGTAATCCAAACGCATTCTCTATTTTAACTCTTGTTGTAGACAATTTGTAATTATAATTTCGTTGAGCAGCTGTAAGATTACCATAATCTCTATATGGTGTTAATAAATATTTTCTTAAAGGATATGCTGCATCGCCTAATAAGTGATAATCTTCTGATATAGTTTTTATTGCATCGCTTAAAAATGATAATCTAAATATTCTTGCATCATGTATTTTACTGGGAGGACCCGTAAAAACATCTAAAAATAATTTATTGGCATCACAAACTGCTTGTAATGTCAGAGATGGGTAATCATGTCTATTAACATAAGTGCTTTTGATTTTATGAGCAGGAGTTCTAATTTTAATATATGTTCCATCGATACATCCAATAACTCCAGGAAATCCACTTATCTAAAATAAAATAATTTTGTGTTTGAAAGATATTTTAAATAAAATAAATTTTACATATAAATAATATATTTTTAATTTTTAATTTAATAATAATAATATAATTAACTAATAATAATTAATTATACCTAGCATTATAATAATAATTACTAATTTAATAATTATTATATATCTATTTTTTTAATATTAAATAATATTTAATATTAAATAATAATATTAAATAATATTTAATATTAAATAATATTTAATATTAAATAATAATATTAAATAATAATTTAATATTAAATAATATTTATTACTTCTTGAAACTCGTCAGCAACCTCTCTTCTTTCATCGTCTGTATCAGGCATTTTTATAATATTTGGAGCAATATGTTGCAAAAATTCCATTACATTTGTTATGATGATATGAAACGTAGATTCTGCTACATTAAATCTAGATGCAACATCTCGTATCACTGATTTATTTCCTGCAAACCTGCAAATATAATATTAACATTATTTTGTACTTATCTATGCATGAATTACTTAAGCATATAATGAGAAGTATACATATATTTATATATATTAATATACCATAAAAATGATAATAACTGTGTATCACTGTTTATAATATTGCGTCCACCATGTCCTTGCATTGCATGAAAAATTTCGGAATTTACATACATATCATGTAATTTATCAAATGTACTTCGTTTTAAACGAAAATGTCGCTGAAACTAAAAATAAAAGAGAGATACTTTAAATATGAAATAATACAATAAATGTTTAAAATATAAATTAAAATTATTATGTGTGATAATACCTCTGCATCAGAATATTCATTTATGATATTTATCATATTCCGAACTTTCGGAATTTGTGTTTCATGTCGCATTAATATTGCCATCGTTTCTTCATCGCTAGAACTGCTCGAACTATTTAACATTTCTAATAATAATATTTTAGCTGCCATATTTTTTCATTGGAATATTCCAAACTCCAATTTGCACTGAACTGCACTGATGAAAATCTCGGTGCAATTCAGTGCCTTCTCCACTAGTGCAATGTGTTTTAATCGAATGTACAAATAACACTGAACTGGGGTAATGCAGTTCAGTCGAATACGTTTTCACTAGCACATGTTTCTAGTGAACTATCAACCGAATACACTAAGATTCTGAACCAGTGAAGGGCAAGCCAACCGAACACAAAATACTGAAAGAATGCGCACTCAGTGCGCACTAGTGCGCACTGGTGCATCCAATCGAATTCGCCAATAGGTACTTCCATTTAAAAATTTCAAGGTCATTTTTATAAGACCTTGACAACACTCTTCAAGGTCATACTAATATTACTATGTAATGCATTACTTGAAGCCCTACAACTTTTGTCTGAAACATTTTTGTCTGCCGCGCTCAGTTTTCGATATAATAGGGTGATACGGGTGGTCTGAAACACCCTGTATATATATAATACATACACATACATACATACATACATACATACATACATACATACATACATACATACATACATACATACATACAGGGTGATTCGTAGAAAGTGACCGATATTAGCGAAATTTGAAGACATAAAAAATAGTTCATATCGACATGTTATATACAAAGAGGGATATTATATAATAAAAACGATTATTTTACGAGTGGAGAGATGTAGGACATTTCTAAGTCCATTTTTTTTTAAATGGAATATTATATTTTTTATTATATAGAATGATAGGTTTTTTTAAATATAAGTGCAATGATATATTACATAAAAACATCAAGGTGAATGACCATAAATACATAATAAAATAAAAATCAAATGTATGACTTGTATTTCTCTCTCAGTTCTTTACAATAAATGTTCAAAGGGTTGACCTTGGACTCGACGACACAGATGAATCCTGTGTGTCAAATGATCTACTGCTCTTCTTATTGTTAGTATATAATAAAATATTTTCAAGTGTTGTAGTGATTCGGGCAATCATATGTATTATCATGAGTTGTTGATGGTTTAGAATACACAATGTTATTGCCCTATAAAAAAAATAATCTATGAGAGTAAGGTCGAATAATCGAAATGGCTCTTTACGTCTGATCCGATAAATTACATTTATTATAGGGATACATCAAAAGCATTGTGCATTCTAACTCGTACTAATATATGTATATAATTGTTCGAATCAATAATACTTCATATACTTCATATAGAAAGAGTAGTGGATCATTTGACACACAGAATTTATCTGTGTCGTTGAGTTCAAGGAAAACTTTGAACATTTATTCTAAAGACCTGAAATACCAGTCATGCATTTGAATTTTATTTTACTATGTATTTATGGCCTTGAATGTTTTTATGTAATATATCAATAAACTTGTATAAAGCCTATCATCCTATAAAATAAAAAATATAACATTTTATTTTAAAAAATAGAGTTGAAATGTCCTTAGTGCCTCCACTCACAAAATAATCGTTTTTACAATATGATGTCCTTCTTTGTACTGAACATGTCAGTATAAACTATTTTTTCATGTCTTCAAATTTCGCTAATAATTTATTCGGTCATTTTATATGAATCATCCTGTATATATCTATGAATGGCATACGTGCGTGCGTGCGTGTGTGTGTGTCCAACTTTCAAAAAAGTCGCATTGTAACACACACACGCACACACACAATTACTATAATATACATATCTCTATATATAAGTGCCGTCCGTCTGTCTGTCTGTCTGTCTGTCTGACCGCGAACTACTTCCATATTTATGGACCGATTCTCACGAAATTGGTACCTAAATTAAATAATAATAGGCTCGTATAAATTAACAAATTATTTGAGGACTTAAATATTTAGGCCAACTAAACGAGCATTAAATCTTAGGTTGTTATTGTTTATTTTGAATTTGTATTATTAAAAAATTCGTAAACGTTTCGACTGTACTCAGTCATCTTCAATACCAAAATAACAAGTCACATTAAAATCAATGATTTACATAATAAAAAAAAAAAAAAAACATAAATCTGCGCAAATAGGAACAGCAAAATAACATGTTCTTACATAAGTGTGATCTTTAAAAGAATAAAAACCATTGATCTACTAACGGTAAGCAGAAAAATGCGTTGACAAAAATAATAACGAGGTGTCTTTTCGCAATTATAAGACATTATATAATTGTGAGCAACGGACTGTAGCCCGAGAATAATTTAAATCACAAATACTATTTTAGAATAAAGTCAAGATACAAAACAGTCGCTGGACAATGAGATTAAGTGAATAATTGTTAACAAAATTCGTCGTTAGTAGGCGAAGAATGTATTGGTCAATTTTCTTATCTCGTCAATTTGTTATTATGAATCTTATACACAATTCTATGAGTCCAAAGTTGACAACTGCACAGATAGTTACAATTGTGCTGTGGAATTGTTTAATGTTCTTTATATATTAGGAATTCAAACAGTCAAATTATATGTATACAATTACTTACAGATTATTGAAATTATAAATGTTCGTTTATATAGCGGTATTGTGTGTATGGTTGAACGTCAGACATGGAAGTGATAAAACAGCTAGCGTTAGAATGTTTATATTTATCCAAGTATTGTTTCTCGATGTTTCCATGGACTATGACTCAGACAATTTTCCAAGAATGTCAAAATAACTCTCGTCGAGCAACTCAGTGTCTTTGTTTGAGTTAATGCTATTTTTTTGTTCTTTAATGTGTATCATTTCGGATATTAACCTTTTATGATAATTTTTCTCACAATCTATAATTTTCGTATTGTCCCAATTAAAAGTGTGTCCTTCGTTTAAAATGTGTTCTGAAACGACTGAATGTCTCGCAGAGTCTAATCTGATGTTATTCTTGTGTTCTTTCAATCTGGTCCCCAATTGTCTTTTTGTCTGTCCAATATAGGATGCATCGCAATCATTGCAATTTATTTTATAAATAACATTTGAGTTCTTAGGACAATCATTTTTATCTTTTTGAACTCTTATAATACTATTTAGCTTCCCAATACAGCGGTATCCCACTTTCATGTCTGGCTTTTTTATTGCTGACGCAACTATTTCGGAAATTGTTTCTATGTATGGTATTACGAAAAATTTTTTATTATTATTCTCCTCCGCAACGATACGGACATTATCTGTATTATTACTAACTATTGTATTTAATTTATTGATTATAAGGTGTTTTAATCTACGATTTGTTTCTTTTTTTTTTATTATGTAAATCATTGATTTTAATGTGACTCTTGTTATTTTGGTATTGAAGATGACTGAGTACAGTCGAAACGTTTACGAATTTTTTAATAATACAAATTCAAAATAAACAATAACAACCTAAGATTTAATGCTCGTTTAGTTGGCCTAAATATTGGTACCTAAATTTTGCAAATTTTTCGGGGATGGCTGCTATGTGGTTTATTTTTATTTTTATACACCCACACCCACACCCACCCACGCACTAACAAATTTATTGACCGATTTTCTCGAAATTGGTACCAAAATTGTGCAAATTTTTCGGGGATGAATACTATTTGATTTTTTAAAAGTTTTACACTCCCACCCACCCATTCACGCATCCACCCACGCACTCACACATTTATTGACCGATTTTATCAAAATTGGTACCAAAATTTTGCAAATTTTTCGGGGATGGCTAATATGTGGTTTTTTTAAGTTTTACATTCCCACCTACCCACCCACGCATCCACCCATACGCACTCACATATTTATTGACCGATTTTCTCAAAATTGGTATAAAAATTGTGCAAATTTTTCTTGGATGGATACTATGTGGTTTTTCTAAGTTTTACACCCCCACCCACCCATCCACTTACACATTTATGGACCGATTTTATTAAAATTGGTACCAAAATTTTGCAAATTTTTTGGGAATGGCTAATATGTAGTTTTTTTAAGTTTTACATCCCCATCCACCCACTCACGCACCCACCCACGCACTCATATATTTATTGACCGATTTTATGGAAATTGGTACCAAAATTTTGCTTTTTTTTTAGATTATCTTCATATTATTATAATACATAGATTAATAATAAAAAATATATAGATTAATAATAAAATTAAAATAATTTGTAAGAGATTAGTTTTAGTAAAACAATTTAAAAAATTTATTTAAAAAAAGTTATTTAACTAAAAACAATTAATTATTATTTATAATAGATTAATAATAATTTAAATAATTTGTAAGAGATTAGTTTAAGTAAAACAATTAAAAAAATTTATTTAAAAAAAATTATTTAACTAATTTAACTAAATGTGGCATTGCAGCCACACTTCTAAAAGGAGGAAGAACCTATCACTCCCTGTTCGAGTTTTCAATCCCAATTGATGATGGAGCTAAATCTAATATCAAAGGAAACTCTCAAGCTGCACGAGAACTTATCTCTGCCAAACTCATCATATGGGAGGTGAGCATGACTGTTGGACATGCCTAACAGCAATTGATAAACTATTCAGGGATCTGATGAAGAATTCTAAATCATTTGGAGGAAAAGTTATTTTATTTGCAGGAGATTTCAGACAAAATCTCCCAGTAGTGCCTCATGCAAACAAAGCAGCTATAATTGAATCGATTGTAAAATACAACCCTATATGGAGGAATGTAACTCAGGTTAAACTACAGCAAAATATGAGAACTGCGGAAGAAGAGGAATTTGCAAATTGGCTAATGCAACTCGGAGATGGTAAATTATCAAATACGGATGGACTAGATCTGGATACAATTGAAATCCCCGATGATTTTATATCAAAAGAATCTCTTATTACTGAGATTTTTGATGATAGAATCACCATGGAACAGATTAAAGAAAATCCAGATAGAGCGATTCTTTGTCCTAAGAATGAGGATACTTTCAAAATTAATAACGAACTTCATCTAATGGAAGGAGAAGAAAAGGAGTATTTCTCAATTGATTTTATTGTAAGTGATGATCCACAGGAGCAATTAAATTTTCCAACTGAGTTTTTAAACTCTCTGACACCTTCTGGAATGCCAGTTCATCGATTAAAAATAAAAGTCAGTGCTACAATAATCCTATTAAGAAATTTAAATACTAAGAAAGGACTCTGTAATGGCACAAGATTTATTGTAATTAATTTGAAAAATAATTTAATTTATGCGGAGGTTCTAACTGGTCCTGCTCGAGGACAGATTGTCATCATTCCAAGGATAGATTTAATTACAAATGATTTGGAACTGCCATTTAAATTTAAACGAAGACAGTTTCCTATTCGAGTGTCATTTGCCATGACAATAAATAAATCACAAGGACAAACTTTAGAAAAAGTTGGGATTTATCTGCCACATCCTGTATTTGCTCATGGTCAACTTTATGTAGCATTCTCGAGAGCAACAAAAAGGCAAAATGTGAAAATTAAGATAGATGAATTAAGCAACCAAGGACATCTCATTGAGGAAAATACAAAATCTTTTACGAAAAATGTCGTTTACAGAGAGATTTTATAAATTGAATAATTTGAAAATTGTATGAGAGCTAATAATATAGCGGGTCAGCGGTGGGTAATTAAACCGTAAAAACATCTTTATAAATAATAGAAAATATATAAAATATTATATGCCAAATAAAATATTTATAATATTTAAATTAGTGGAAAAACAAATCATATTCATCCCAGAAAAAAAAAACAATACTTTGATAACAATTTCGAGAAAATCAGTAAATGTAGGATAAAAAATAAAATGTTAAAAAAATTATAAAAATTTTAAAAAAGGGTTATATAGAGGCTTTGAGGCCCGCGCGAAGCGCGGGCCAAAAAGCTAGTCTATATATAATTACTAATAAATTTTTTTTCAGCGTATTAATGATGCGGTGCGACGGGCGGTGCAGCGGGAGAGGCAAAAGCAGCGCAAATATAAAGCGCGCTGTAAATATGTGCCTACGCCCGTACAACCAGAATATGCGCTCGCACCGCCCGTACAACCAGGATATGTATCTGCACCGCCCGTACAACCTGGATACATAGCGTCCGTACAACCGGGATATGTATCCGCATCGTTTGTACAACCGGGATATGTACCCGCATCGCCTGTACAACCGGCATATGTGTCTGCACCGCTCGTACAACCGGGAAGTATGTCACCACCGCCCATACAACCAGGATATGTGCCCGTACACAGGATACCGATATTATTAGGTATGTATATAAATAATAACGTATGTATATAAATAAATTATAAATAAAACAAAAACACATGTATATATATATAATAATATAAACTTTTATTATTTCTAGATAAGCAGAAAAATGGAAAAAACTAAAAAAAAAAAAAAAAAAAAAAATAAAAATAAATATATTTATTTATAATAAATAAAATAAATATTCTTTTATTATATATATATTTGCAAAAATATATTTCTCTCTCTCCCTCTTTCTCCTCCATTCTCCCTTTCTCTCTCTACAGGATATATATATATATGATTAGAAGTCATATAAATGTAGACTGCATTCGGAAACGTCACCCGAGTGCATTCCCTCTCTTTCTATATCATTTCTCTCTCAGTGATATAGAAAGAGAGAGAATGCCCTCGGGTGACGTTTCCGAACGCAGCCGTATATATGATTAGTAGCGTTTCGGACCGCGCGAAGCGCGGTACTCAAAACTTCTATATATAACCCTTTTTTTAAATTTTTATAATTTTTTTAAAATTTTAATTTTTTATCCTTCATTTACTGATTTTCTCGAAAATGTTATCAAAGTGTTGTTTTTTTTTCTGGGATGAACATAATTTGTTTTTCCACTAATTTAAATATTACAAATATTATAAATATTTTATTTAGCATATAATATTTTATATTTTTTATTATTTATAAAGATTTTTTTTACGGTTTAATTATTCACCATTGACCCGCTATATTATTAGCTCTCATACAATTTTCAAATTATTTAATTTATAAAATCTCTCTGTAAACGACATTTTTCGTAAAAGATTTTGTATTTTCCTCAATGAGATGTCCTTGATTGCTTAATTCATCTTAATTTTGCCTTTTTGTTACTCTCGAGAATGCTACATAGAATTGACCATGAGCAAATACAGGATGTTGAAAAAGTTCCAAATCATTTGTATTTAAATCGATCTTTGGAATGAATACAATCTGACCTCGGGCAGGACCAGTCAGAACCTCCGCATAAATAAGATTAGGTTTCAATTCAGTAACAATGAATTTTGTGCCATTGTATAGTCCTTTACGAATCTTGTGCCATTGCATAATCCTTTCTTATGTATTTAACGATAGTCTATTCATATAAAAAAATTTATCCGGATATCTTAAAATTTACGAAAGTTAGAACCACAACAAATATTTCTCAAAAAATTTAAAATTTTATAAAAAATAAAACATTGTATGAATTTTTATAAAAATAACATTAAATAAAAGTGTTGTACTACTTTACTTGTATGCCAAATTGGAGCGCTGCAAGTCAAACAGTTCTTGAGATATTTAAATTTAAAAAAATGTCGGTGGACACATACACACACACAAACACACATACAAACATTTTAAAAAATGTTATTTTTCGATGTTTTTGAACATTCTGAACGCATTAGCATAGAAATCTGGAAAACAATTTTTTTCACGAAAACTAAGCTTCCTCTATAATATAAAAAAAAAAAAAAATTTTTTTAAACCCACATTGTGTTCATCCCCGAAAAATTAGCAAAATTTTGGTTTGATCAATAAATGCGCCCGCGCGTGGGTGGGTGCGTGAGTGGGGGTGTAAAATAAAAAAAAATACATTGTCGCCATCCTCGAAAAATTTACAAAATTTTGGTAACAATTTCGAGAAAATCGGTCCATAAATGCGCGCGCGCGTGGGTGGGTGCGTGAATGGGTGGGAGGGAGTGTAAAACTTTTAAAAAACCAAATAGTATCCATCCCCGAAAAATTTGCACAATTTTGGTACCAATTTCGAGAAAATCGGTCAATAAATATGTGAGTGCGTGGGTGGATGCGTGGGTGGGTAGATGGGAGTGTAAAACTTAAAAAAACCACATATTAGCCATCCCCGAAAAATTTGCCAAATTTTAGTACCAATTTTGATAAAATCGTTCAATAAATGTGTGAGTGCGTGGGTGGGAGTGTAAAACTTTTAAAAAACCAAATAGTATCCATCCCCGAAAAATTTGCACAATTTTGATACCAATTTCGAGAAAATCGGTCCATAAATGCGCATGCGCGTGGGTGGATGCGTGGGTGTATAAAAATTAAAACAAAACCCACACAGCAGCCACCGCCGAAAAATTTGCGAAATTTAGGTACCAATTTCGTGAGAATCGGTCCATAAATATGGAAGTAGTTCGCGGTCAGACAGACAGACAGACAGACAGACAGACAGACAGACGGACGGCACTTATATATAGAGATGTATACATATACATATACATACATATATATATGCATTATATATACATACATACATATATACATATATATGATGGTGTCCGGCGTTAGATGTGTGCGAATACGTGTATGACAGCCGAAAGTCATACACGTATTCGCACACATCTAACGCCGGACACCATTTCTGCCGGTGCGTGTACATATACACATATATATATAAGTGTGTGCGCGCGCGCGCGCGCGCGTGTGTGTGTGTGTGTGTGTGTGTGTGGTGTATGTGTTAGAAGTCTATATAAAAGTATAATTTGTTAGAAAGAAAAACACAGCAGTTAGTTAGAAATTTTTATAATCAAAACTTGCGATGTAATTGTGCATATAATTGTGCAATATTTCTTTTGAATGTTTATGTAGAAATTCTTTCAGTATTTTCCTCTATCTTCTATTTTAATCTAACAATAATGTAAAATTACAAAAATCATATAAATTGTGAAAATCATATATTGTGAAAATTGTATAATATAATATTAGTAATTTCAGAAAAGTAAATAATTATATTTAGCGTTATAAACTACACGCATACAGATTTGCCAATGTAAACGAAAAGTTATTTTCAATTTCTTTTGCATAAATGTAATATAAATATTGTCATTGAAAATTTAGTTTACTTTATTATGCGCACAAATTTTTATAATTCTCAAAAATTAGAGTGTAAATTGTATATATATTAGGGTGGTCGTTAAATGGAAGATCATGTTGGATGGTCATAAATCAGCTCCAAATGTAGAAAAAATAATTCTCTAATTTTTTCAGTTTTTTATTTTCAGCTCTGAGTCTCCCTGTTTGCACGTGGATTTTTTCCATTTGAAAAAATTTAAGTAATTTTTAGATTAAAAATAGAATCAACAACCTGATTTAAATAAGTTTCGCTGCCGTGAGGTATAGCATGAAATTGTATACCGGGTATTTCACTCGAGTTGTGTGTTATGTTATATTCTTATATCAATTCATTTATTTATTCATTTATATGTTATTTAAATATTATTTATATGATATTTTTTAATAATTTGAAAAAAATACTAATTTACTTCAGTTCTAGATGGAGTCAGCTGCAAAAGTGAACAAAATTATTCAATTTTTCATAAAAGATAGTCAAAAATCGTATATGAGCTATTCCACACGAGTCGTGGGTGTTTTTAATTCAGTTAATTATTTTTTATCCATTTTTCAAGCAATATAACGACGTATCTTATATTTTTTTGAATCTTCCTTGAACTTTAAATCGTCGTTATTTTCGATTATATAGGAAAAAGATGTGTAGGGAATTCCATTCCAGTGCTCAATGATTAAGCGCAAATTTTCGATAATTTTTTTTTTTTTTTAGAAAAAAATTGATAACAGAAAAAAAAAATTGATGGCAGAAGCAGCTGCAGAATTGTGGTGTTAAGATATTAAGCTCTCATGTGAAATACCTAAAACAAAACCCCAATGTATCATCAGGACTACTAATACAAGAAAATAAGCTGTATTAAAAAAGAATACAAAAAAAATTATATCTTCAACAAAAAAAAAATCAATGGAAAATAATAAATTAATCGATATATTGATTACTCCGTAAAATAATAATTTAAATTTTTTCACTCGATTTGTGTGTAGTATAACACACACAACTCTGCCGGATATATTGTTCAGCGAGAAGCTCGACGGGATGGAAGATCGTCTCCTAGCATGTCACTAAGGGGGTTGTTATTAAAACAACCCCCGACCTTCGTTTGTTCTTCGGCGCCATAAGACAAATTTGGTCTGGAGCTGTCAACGTACGGACGCATCCTTGACCTTCGAGATTTCCTAGCATATTATATGCACGCCCTATTATATTTTATCGCTTTTCTGTATTGGTTCCTTCTATTAAAATTCATTTCCTCCTTACGCGGGTGTCTTTATTCTGGGCGTGAGTGAGAGTGAGCGCGGAAGACACGTTTTGCGAGATATCGCAAAAGCCGGTCCGAGGACACAACAATATGTATATATATTAGGAAAGAGAAGATTTTATATGTATATACATATATATTATACATAATTTACACCGCAATTTTTATATGTATATATTATACACAATTTACACCGCAATTTTTGAGAATTATAAAAGTTTATGCGCATAACAAAGTAAACTAAATTTTCAATGATAATATTTTATATTACATTTATACAAAAGAAATTGAAAATAACTTTTCATTTACGTTGGCAAATCTGTATGCGTGTATTTTATAACGCTAGAATTTACTTTTCTGAGATTACTATATAATATATACAATTTTCACAATATATGATTTTCACAATTTACATGATTTTCGTAATTTTACATTATTGTTAGATCAAAATAGAAGATAGAGAAAAATACTGAAAGAATTTCTACATAAACATTCAAAAGCAATATTGTATAAAATAAATTTGTATAACCATTCTATGAAAATTTACAACGCCCTCTATCTGAATATTTGAGAAATAATAACTACTGTTTTTTGCTCCACTACATCTACAACGCACGCACACATACGTACGAATCGTAGTCCAAGTTATACTTCTATATTAGGCTTCTAATTCAGATTTAGAGGGTAACAGTGCTTTCTTTCGTGCATCTCAATCCCAGGGAACTTGCCTTTTCATTCATACGAAATGTATATTTATTATACAAAGAACGTATTATGACGAGTTGACAGCTCGAGACGTCATATCGAGATAAAAGGAGGTAACAAAAACTGTAATTTCATAATTATTTCTCATTTTTCATATGAAATCGAAGTTCGCTGGGATCATTGATCTATGTATTGCAATCGTAGAGAAGCATTTTTAATTCTGTGAAATCAATGCGACGAGAGACTAGAAGTACGAAAATAGTGCTTCGTCGGTAAAAACACAGTTGCGAGGGATCCCCTTAAGCCTTAAGGCATTCTTCTGTAGCGGGATTCTGTAACTCCTTAACGACGAAACTCGCTATCGTTAACTATCGATATCGATGATTATCGCAAAAGGTTATTCTGTAACTAGCAGTTATCGACAACTCTCGATAACTTGAATCGTTGAATTCCGAAAATTGTCGAAGCCGTGTCGATGCGGTTGCGATCGATACCGGAGGTCTCGCTAAGCCGTTAACGATAATCTGTGTAATCGGTAATACGTTGATGTATGTAATGTATGCATGTATGTGTAATATATGTGACATGTGACATAGTGAATTAGAAAAGTTGCTGGATAAAATATAGCTATTACGGTAATAATACGGATTGAAAGTAAGTACAAGTTTTTCTGTTCCTTGAACCTTTAACTTTTGTCTAATAGTTTCCCATAAAATAATTTCTTAACTTTTCGTTTTAAGATGGCTCTTGGCTATCTTGCCTTAGATTTAATGAGAATGGAAGATCGTGTTCAACGCCTTGAACGAAGGTCACAACGACAATTGCTGCGAGCAACAGAAGATCCATTTGATTTGACGAACAACGAATTTAGGGAGCTGTACCGCCTAACACCGGACTTAATTTTCGATCTCATCGATGCATTAGAACCTCGATTGCAGCGGACAAGGATCACTGGACTGTCTACAGAAAAGAAAGTAATACAAATTATAACACCATATATTTTACAATACAATGTATATTTTTGTTTTCTTGGGAGTGTTTATTTTTATTTTTTTAAATTTTAATTTGAGTTTGTTGATGGTATTCATATAAATTTCATATGTTATAGGTATTATCGGCAGTGAGATTTTATGCAACTGGCTGCTTTCAACGTCCTGTGGGTGAGCAATGGGGCATTTCCATGAGCCAGACATCTATCAGCAGATGTATACACAAAGTGACAGATGCGATCAACGATTTAATATTTAGACAGTGGGTACAATTTCCTATGACTCTAGGAGCCAGGCAGCTAGCGAGAATGCAATTTCAAAATGCACGTCAGCCATTTGAAGGAGCTATAGGAGCAATTGACTGCACTCACGTAGCGATTCTTGCTCCCAAAGAGCATGAAGAAGCCTACGTTAATCATCATGGATATCATTCATTAAATGTGCAAATGGTAAATATTTAAATCATTGATTTGTACAGCGTGTTTTATGTATTAATAACTAATTACATTAATGTTTGATCCCTTAGATATGTGACCCGAATTTAAAAGTACTAAATGTTAATGCAAGATATCCCGGAGCACGGCACGATGCATATATATGGAGTGCTTCTGCTGCACGACGAGTTATGGAACGCGCATACAATCGTGGTGAACGACGAACATATCTCATTGGTAATTATTATCTTAATTTTTTATGTTAGAAATTACTGTAAAAAGTTTTTATTGTCGATTTATGGCACATAATACATCATGTATTTTACACATCGTTCGTTTCAGTACATGAATTCTTAAATTCCTTGTATTGAATCTAAATTGTATTAAAGAGCTTTAAATATTTTGTTTATATAGGTGATTCAGGTTATCCATTGGAGCCATGGCTATTAACTCCTTTGCCCCGAGAGCCGCAAGGAACTCCACGTTTCGCATATAACGAAATGTTATGTAGCGCAAGAAATTGTGTCGAACGTCTTTTTGGTGTAATGAAGTCTACCTGGAGATGTCTTTCTCGACATAGGGTCTTGCAATATGAGCCTGGCTTTGCTGGAAGAATTGTCAATGCTTGCGCAGTCCTCCATAATATGCCGATTGCTCACGGCATACTTGATGATGATCTGTTTGATGAATTTGATGATGCACATATGTACGAAAATTGTGGTGAGGCTCATGATATTAATAATCCGGATAATAATGATCGTAGACCTCTTGCTATCGCACGTCGCATCCAAGATCGTTTAATACCAGAAAGATTTGGTAGATGAAATTGTACAATGTATAAATGTAAATTTAAAATTAATTATCTTATACATCAGATCATTTTCAATCCATTTTATTGTGATAAAAAGCAATTTGTTTTCGTTTTCTTAACTTCTATATTTATTTAAAAAATGTATTGTCTAAATATATTCAATATTCTTTTCTTGTATATATTATAGGTGTAAATATACAGATATATTTAGGTGTAAATATATACACAGTATTTTTTGTAAAGATTGAATAAACAAGCGATACACACAAAGTGCTAAAAGTTTTTATATTTTGTACTCCTGATTCAATTAATCATATGTAATAAGATTGACACACAAATTGTGTTGAATAGCGTTACACCATATATAGTTGCAATATAAAAAAAATATTTAAAAAATCACTTGATCCCCCAAAATTAACAAATAATTGCCAAACAATTTTACTCAGTTTAAAAGTATATTTAGAATTAGCATACATTTATTTGGTAATACTTCACAGTCTTGAACATCTTTGGTAATAACATATTCTTCTTGCGCGTAACTTAATATTAACTTAATATTGCATTTGATCCAAGTAGTACAACACAAAATTATAAAATAAAACTAAAAATAAAACAAAATTATAATTATAATTATTAAATAAAGATCACTATTATAGATACTATATATTAATTTGTCATTATTATAAAAATATAGGGCGGATCACATTTGGCAAAGAAGTACTCGCAGTACTTCATCGAATTCTCTAGGAACTATGACATCACACACACACACACACACACACACACACACACACACACACACACACACACACACACACACACACACACACACAGATTAAAATAAAACTAAAAATAAAACAAAATTATAATTATAATTATTAAATAAAGATCACTATTATAGATACTATATATTAATTTATCATTATTATAAAAATATAGGGCGGATCACATTTGGCAAAGAAGTACTCGCAGTACTTCATCGAATTTTCTAGGAACTATGACATCACAGAGATTATTCGTTGAGATAAGTAGGCAATAGGTTTTTCATCATTATTGTAAGTTTCTCAAAAACTCATCCGTTCACTATCATTAACAGCTTGTACAGCAGTAGTATCTGCCAACTTTTGTATGGCATGTGCAATTTCAGTCATTGCAAGCGCATGCATTCTAGATGCCTCTGCTTGAACTTTGGCAGATTCAGCATGTATCTGCAAACATTCGAATATATTTTATGAATTATCTACATAATTTGTTTTTAAAAAATCATATATTTTACGCCAATTGAAGAGTTACTTACAAACGCAGCATCGGCCTGCTTCTGAGCAATGGACTGGAAGTTCTCCCTTGAGGAATATAATTTTTCGGACGATGTAACTCGATTAACTACAAATAATTGAGAAATCAAAAATATAAATATAAAAAAAACAAACAAAAACATAAACATAAATTTAAATATATAAAAAATTTTGAAAAACAATTTTAAAAATTATAATCTAGAGTAAGATTTTAGCTTTACATTTTCTCGATGAAGTGGGCGCATTAATGTTTTGTGAAGAACTACTTGATTCTTCTGCATGCTTTGATATTGGAAATGGGTACGGGGTTTTTCTTGTCCTAAAAGATGGAATAGCAGTCTTTGGAGCCTTTCTCGATTCGCAATTAGCGAGAATCTGTGTAGCATCAGAATTTCTATTTTCATTTATATTTTCATTATGTTCTAGTGAAGAATCCTCATAGAAAATTAAATCATTGTCATTGTTATCTTCGGAATTAGCTGCAAACAAAAGAGTATGTATCTTATGCATTATATATGCATAAGAATATGTATTACAACTTATCAATTTATAGAATCTATTTATAATTTAATTTATCTGGAATTTACTTATTATTATTATTATTATTTCTTACCATTTAAATACTGCGAATCTTGAGAAATTTCGTTTGGGGTATCTGTGCAAACACTTATTATTTGTGGAGTCTCTGACAAAACTGAAGTATTTCCTTGTTCAAGTTCTTCCAGCAAATTCTATATACACGGATAATAAGTACATTTGTAAAAATACTGCTTCCATCGAAAGAATATGTTGCGACAAATATCGTGACTTTAAAAGTTTATAAACATTACCTCCTCATCAGGGATACTTTCTGCGCAATATTTACTTCCTTCGACATACTCAGCTCCTATTATTCCAATCACACGTAGCTCAAGTTCAGTCAGTTCAGGTTGCATGATAGCTTTATTGCCCGTTAACCCCTTTGCCTTCCGCAAATCTTTTGCTTTTATTGAAGTGCGACTTTTAAAGTCCCTCCAAACCTTAAACATATAAATAAACCCACATGTTATACAGAAGATTTTGTGCATAAGCACTAATATTAATTAGAATAAGAATTAGAAATATTCCCAGTAAATGTTACATAATATAATGTTATACATATATATTATTAGGTATGTTATAGAAATATTTTATATTATTAGATATGTTATATAAATATTTTATATTATTAAATATATTATAGGAATTATACTATTAGATATATTTTAGAACATATTTAAATATATGTGCATGCATATATTCATACCACTTGCCACTGTTCAACCGTTTTTGTCGCTCCTTGAAAGGAATTCAATTCATTTGCTAATTCTGTCCACTTTTTCTGAGCTTCTTCTCTTCCATGTAGAGCATTAAATTTTCCTTCCGCGAGACCCTTGTTTAAATAAAAATAATCTATCATTTTTGTTAACTGTAAATGTGATGCCCTTGCAGTTCTTGTTTTTTTGCTGTGAAATAAAAGTCTCTCATTAAATTTTATCATATGTAATTTGTATATTGTATATATTTTATATTTATCAAAATACATACTTATAGATATGTGACATTTTCCAATTGATGAAGTTGTTTGTGTTTGCACTTTGTTAAAATTAAAAATCACAAACTAATCTGTAAGAGATTAAGCGAGAAAGCAAAGCTAAATATTCTTTCCAAAAGAAAAATCGTTCGATATTTTCCGGAAAGATGTAAGGATGATGGACTTATTATAAACATATAATACAACCACTATATACACTATATACACTATATTTATTTACAACAGTCTTGCTCGACAGCGAGAATTTTATTCTTTTCCGCGAGACACACTCGACAGCGGCTATTCTCTCTCGCTTCCCACCAACGATAACTCAACCCAGAGTTACCACAATGCTAAGGCGTTCATAAATTCCCTCAAAAGTGACTAGATTTTAACTGCTTAAAATCTGACAACGTTGCACATATATCGAATTATTTCGATGCATCTGTAACGAATTTTGCATCGATTATAATCGTTAAGGCCACGTTACAGAATCACCTACAATTACGATCGTCGGTCGCGCAAGCGACAATTGTCGGTAGCTAACGATACCGATTGTAGTCGGTAAAGAGTTACAGAATCCCGCTACTGTGTTGTCAAATATACTTTAAACTTTTATATTCTAATTATCTAATTTATCGAATATGTAATATATTTATCGAATGATTTATTCTTACTGGGCTAAAACTGATGCCATGTATTAATTGTTAAAATATCAAAGTTTTGTCAATTTTAAGTCTTATATTCGTCATATTATGTCGTCAATAAGACGTCAGAAAATGACGTCTCGTGGATGTGACATATCGACGTCATTTTCGGGTCTTATAACTAATTGTAAGACGTTTAATCGGTCTTTTCGTGACCAAAATTTACCGTCATTATGACGTCATTTTGCTACTTGGGATGTAATAATCCAATGATGCGATTAAGGATTGCGCCGTCTAAGATAACGAACAGCTCGCTCTCCACCTTATTTATGTTGCGAAGACCGATATCTAAATTACCGAGCCTCTACTATCAGTATCATGCACCCGGACAGAAAACCATAAAGGAATTTTTAACGCTATTTTTCTACCTTAAATTATAAGACATACTATATCGTAAATCAAAAACATGAAATAACTGCCGCACTAAGAACAGCATTAATTCAGATCTTTTGCAAAATACTGTCAATTATAATTTTACAAAAGATGAGTTTGAGATGTATGCATAAAATATATGTAATACTACCTGTAACCACGAATCGGAATTTTATGCATTTTGCAAAATTATCACAAGGATTTTCTGTCTGGGCATCGTTAAAAATTATATCATAATTTTATTCTTCGTCGCTGTACCACCTCCTCCGAGAAATAAGCTGGATTCTTAAGGCCTGTGTCCACAATCCGAGAATTCGGTCCGAGTTGTCGGACCAAGAAAAAGTTACCAAAACTCGGATCATGGACACACCGAACTTGGAAGCAAAACTCGAATAGAAAGCTCGGATGAAAAAATGTGTCGCGTCCCATTTTTCCATACTAGTTGCTAGGTTTATATCAATTTAATTTCTTGTTGTCAACATTATTACTTTATAAATAGCTAATAAATGTTCGTGAACGTGACATTGGATAATAGAAATGTAATTTTCATGATGTAATTTTTAATAATTTTTTCTTTATTTTTTTTTTTACATATTCAACTATAAGGGCCACTTCAACTAATTCTGATTAACTTTAATCGACGATTAAACTATATCTTTGTCTCTTTTCAGATACGTTCTTAAAAAGAGATAAAGATATAGTTTAATCATCGATTAAAGTTAATCAGAGTTGGTTGAAGTGGCCCTAAGCCATCTAGAGTCGTCAAAGTACAACTATTTCTATTCGAGAACTTGAATCGAGAACTCGGACCGATTTCTAGTATCGTGGACACAGGCCTTTATAGAAAAGCTTCGTCGGATCGAAGAATCGAGCGCGATTTGCACACGGCCCGGATATGCCATGGGGTATATAAACCGTGAATTTTGCGCCCTGCGAACACTTCTATTCATTTCGTCAAGCTCATTAGTCCTTATGCGGGGTCTACAATAGAGTCGTAAAGTTGTAAGTCGTAAGAAATTGACCAATCACAGTTGAATGTGAGGAGAATAATCGACTGCGATTGGTTAATTTCTTACGACTTATGACTTCACAACTCTATTGTAGACCCCGCATTAGACCGCATATTTGTTTTTACATTACTGATTGTACTTAAACTAATTCTGACTGTACCAGTCCATACCTCTGGACATAGATATAGATTGTTGAACTATAATAAATAAGTTGAGTGCTTAAAATCAGTGTACGTCTATTTAACCATCCGCATCCAGAAACCGAGGTCCTGAAGGAAGAGTGACGGTTTAGACGCCCACCAATCGAACAAGCATCATTCGGTAAGTTAGAAACTAAATAAATCATCATTATAGCAGTTAACTATTAAATCAAACTATTCAAACGAACGCTCGGAGACGGAATCATTAATCATCTTACTAGAAATACCGGAATTCCATAACCATTTATCTCTGTGTATCTAATAAATTAGTGATTTACCTTTCCTTACATATCTCTAGATCCGTAAAAGTCAGTTCAAGCTCTCGGCGTCCATAGGGTATAACCGGTGCATGCGGGTTGCCCTATAATGCCCGTTTCTACCAATTTTGGTTTTAACTAAAGTTTAATAAAACTTCAGTTAGAATTAACTCTCAGTTTAATATTGATTGGTTTCTATGAACACTCCATTTGGAACGTTTAGCAAAACCACCGACTAGGTACTAGTAAAGACGCCCTGGGTAAATTTCTGTCTCTACCAAATGGGCTCGGTGGGCCCGTCATACGGTCGGTAATGATTATATTAGTTATTCTCCAACCTGTACGGAGGATAACTAACAAGAACATTTTACCGACTTTACCTTACCAAATTCTTATCTCATCATTTATATATGAATATATAATTATTATAATTATGTTGAATATAAAATATATAATGACACTAATATAAATAAAAAAAATAATATATAAAAATAATATAATTATAATAAAACAATAATAATATTAATAATTATTAATAAATAAATTAAATTTAAAAAATTAAAATTAAAATAATATACAAATAAAAAATACATATATTATATATGTATATGTATATTATATATATACAGGGTGTAACTAAACAAACGTATACGAAGCACACCATCAGGTGCAGGACAACAAACTAAATCGAAAAGTCCTGAGCCATTTTTTTATCTGAGCTTTATTTTTTACGCTATAAATTGTTAAAGTTTGCCAATCAGCGCGTGGCTACAACGGAAGGCAGCGTAGGCGCCGCCTACTGGGTGGGGAGCGCGGGATCGGAGAGTAGCGAAACAAAGTGGGGCGAAGCGAATGTAGCATGTCTCTGCTCTTTTTTGTACGTTTTGCGTAGCTCTTAAAATTTGATTATTCTCGATACTCTCGGCAGTGTGGAATATTTAATTTTTCCATCTCGTTAGCTGTCTCCATATTTGTGTTTAGAAATACTTTTTCTTTGAAGAGAAAGGTCACATGAGTTGTAGTCCGGAGATCGAGCAGGCCACGGACTAGTACTGAATCCTTCCCATCCTTGAGGAAAATTTTTATCGAAGTAATGTCGGATGATACTTTTGAATAAGATTCATTAAAATTAATATTAAAAGTGGTTCCGATAATTGGACTTAAATATTAAATTTATTTTAAGCGCAAAGTATGTTTTTATTTTTAACATATTTAACAAAAAAAAAACTTTCTTGATGTATGAAAACATTATAATACATATGTATGTAGTAATGACTACTTTTATAAGATTTTTAGTCTTGATGTGTGAACATGATATAAAAATTAACCCCTGAGAGTAAAATACAGTATTGAAACTGAGATAGCGATCTTCACAATTTCGATAGATTCTATTAAACTACGCAATAAAATAATAATTATAAACATTTTTATAATAATAAAAAAAATAATATAAATATAATAATAATAAAATAAGAGTAAAGATATATTATACATATTAAAAATAAATATTTTTATAATAAAAATAATTCTTACGTGCAGAATGGGCAAGTGCGTCATCGTGCATGAATATCGTAGCTCATCTATTTAATGTTACCTCTTCTAAATTATTCTCTGCCGGAACTAACAAATCTGGCAGATCATTTTGTAAGAAGTCGAGACTACTTTTGAGAGTTCAAGCGTGATAATATAAAAAGTTCGATCTAAGTCCTGTCAATAAGTTTATATCAATAGGAACAATACTAGTAATAAAAGTAAACAGTAATATAACGATTACACATTATTTTTCTAGAAAGAAAATGTTTATTGCATTGATTAAATAAAAAAATAATTCAAATCGATAGACAGACGAAAGATAATAAAAAAAGTTACATTAGAGAAATGATGATAAAAAGGAAACAATAAAAATAGTTTCAATTTAATTAATTTAAATTACAATTAAATTTTAATTTTATTTCAGTTTAAAATACCTACTTACGATTTGATTTCTCGGCAATCCATACCAAATATTTACGGAATTCGATGTTGAAAAGATCTCTCTCGAGTAAGAAATAGATTTCCAGATGGCTGCAGTAATGATAATGATAAAAGAATGTGGATATTAAACATTCCTAAAATGTTTCTTGTAAATGTACATTTATCGACATACAAAATCCGACTTCTATAATTTGGTTTTTACTAGATTTAATTAATATTCAGCGAAAATCACGCGAGGCTGATAATATCGTGGAACTAAATGTTGTACTTTTGTATAATAATACGAATGCTGCTCATTTTCTTTAAGCATTCAGTAAACATTCATATACGATATACCAAACTGACGAGCAATAGATCTTGTATTTAATGTGGGATTATTGCGGAAGACAATTATAATACCATCTTACAACAATAAGTTTAAACTATTATTGAAAAACTGGCCCTTAATGTCTCTCTCGATTTGACATATCTTTTTTATTTATAATCAATACAATAAACATTTTTTTTATAGAATTCTAATTTGTAATCGTTAATTATACTACTGTTTTGTTACTAATATTGTTCCTATTATTAATATAATTTTATTAATTGAGCTTAGATTGGACCTTTTATACTACCAGAACGTTTAAATGCTCAAGAATATCTCAATTTCTTGCGAAATGATCTGCCAGATTTATTAATGCCGGCAGAGAATAATTTGGAAGATGTAGCATTAAATAGACGAGCTATGATATTCATGCATGATGGCGCACCTGCCCATTCTGCACGTAAGACATTTTTACTATAAAAATGTTTATTGCATACAGTTTAGAAGAATCTATCAAAATTAGTTAGGATTGCTATCTTAGATTCAATATTATAGTCTATCCTTAAAGGTTAATTTTTATATCGTGCTTCATCAACACTAAAAATTTTAATAACAGTATTTATTACATACATGTGTATTGTGTATAATTTGTTTTCATAAAGAAAATTTTATTAAATATGTTAAAAGTAAAAACATACACTTTGCACTTAGAAGTTATTTAAGTCTAATTATCTATTGAATCACTTTTAGTATTAATATCAATGAATCTTATTCAAAGGTATCATCCGCCGTTATCTTAATGAAAATTTTCCACAAAAATGGTTTGGAGAAGGTTCAATAACTCCGTGGCCTGCTCGATCTCCGGACTTCAACCCATGTGATTTTTATCTTTGGGGAGCGATTAAAGAAAAAATGTTTTTAAATAACAACATCGAAACCGCAGACGAAATGGAAGAATTGGTGTTCCACACTGTTCAAAGAATTGAAAATCATCATATACAAAAAGCTACGCAAGACGTACAAAAAAGAGCAGAAATATGTATCGAAGTGGGAGGAACTCATTTCGAACAATTTCTTTAATTTTAGTTAAATAATTATTTTGTTAACACAAAAATTATTTTTATTATGAAAATATTTATTTTTATTATAAATTTATTTTTTATTATAAATTTATATTTATTATAAATTAAATATTTATTTTCAAATCTTTATTTTTATTTTATTATTATATTTATATTATTATTTACTTTTTATTTTATTATTATAAATATGTTTAATTTTATTATAATTTATATTATTATTTATTTTTATTTTATTATTATAAAAATGTTTATAATTATTATTTTATTGCGTAGTTTAATAGAATCTATCGAAATTGTGAAAATCGCTATCTCAGTTTCAATACTGTATTCTACTCTCAGGGCTTAATTTTTATATCATGTTCACACATCAAGACTAAAAATCTTAATAAAAGTAGTCATTACTACATACATATGTATTATAATGTTTTCATACATCAAGAAAGTTTTTTTTTGTTAAATATGTTAAAAATAAAAACATACTTTGCGCTTAAAATAAATTTAATATTTAAGTCCAATTATCGGAACCACTTTTAATATTAATTTTAATGAATCTTATTCAAAAGTATCATCCGCCATTACTTCGATAAAAATTTTCCTCAAGGATGGGAAGGATTCAGTACTAGTCCGTGGCCTGCTCGATCTCCGGACTACAACTCATGTGACCTTTCTCTTCAAAGAAAAAGTATTTCTAAACACAAATATGGAGACAGCAGTACTCTGCGTTGATACCACTGCTT
>NW_028141161.1:514343-534343 GCF_030444845.1 Prenolepis imparis
AAGCAGTGGTATCAACGCAGAGTACTCAACTGCCGTCTCTCCAAACTATGTTGTTTCACCGCTCGCCGGTTTTTCCCGATCGTCGTTTGCTGCTGTTTGTTTTAACACTCATTTCCGTTCCTGAGCCGTTCTTGACCCGTTCTTGATCCGTTCGTAGCCGTTCTTGATCCGTTCGTAGTCGTTCGTGATCCGTTCGCAGCCGTTCGTGACCCGTTCGTAGCCGTTCTTGATCCGTTCTTAGCCGCTCGTAGCCGTTCGTGACCCGTTCGTAGCCGTTCGTGACCCGTTCGTGACCCGTTCGTAGCCGTTCTTGATCCGTTCGTAGTCGTTCGTAGCCGTTCTTGAGCCGTTAGTGATCCGTTCGTAGTCGTTCGTAGGCGTTCGTAGCCGTTCTTGACCCGTTCGTGACCCGTTCGTAGCCGTTCTTGATCCGTTCGTAGTCGTTCGTAGCCGTTCTTGAGCCGTTCGTGACCTGTTCGTAGCCGTTCTTGATCCGTTCGTAGTCGTTCGTAGCCGTTCGTAGCCGTTCTTGAGCCGTTCAAAGCCGTTTCTGAGTTAGCGTTACAGACTGCGATAAACGAGCGATAAACGTTAAAAATATTAAAGATACTTTTATTAATGATAATGATATAATGATATCTTTAGATGTTAGTTCATTATTCACAAATATTCCTAAAGAGTTGGTTTTAAATGCCATTAAAAAACGTTGGACTGACATTGCTAAGAACACAAATTTCAATTTAGCTCAATTTTTACATGCAATAGAATTGATTTTAGATTCAACTAGTTTCAGCTTCAATGGTCAGTTTTATGAATAAATATTTGGCAGCCCGATGGGTTCTCTTTTATCACCTATCCTAGCAGATATTGTGATGGATGATTTGGAGACACAATGTTTAAGTTTGTTAAGTTTCACTGTCCCCATATATTATAGATATGTAGACGACGTTTTTGCTATGTTGCCACGTACAAAAATAGATGTGATATTAATGAGTTTTAATAATTACCACAAACGCTTGAATTTCACATATGAAATTGAAGTTAGTTCTTCCATTAATTTCCTAAATACAACGATCATTCGTTCTGACAATAGACTCATTACTAATTGGTACAGGAAACCTACATGTTCTGGAAGATATATAAACATTTTTTTCTAACCACCCTTTAAAATATAAAATTAATACTATTTATAATCTGGTTGATCATGTCATTCTACTATCCAATGACATTTTCCATCATAAAAACATTGAGATGGTGAATGATATCTTACTTAATAACTGTTTCCCTAAACACATCATCAAACGACATATACAAAAAAAAAGAATTAATGTATTAAAAATCGTAATCACAATAATGATTGTGATATGAATCGTGGACAATCTGACAGAACATCTTTTATTTCATTGTCATATGCTAAAGATGTGAGTTATGATCTATGTCGTGTTATGCGTGGTTATGGGCTTCAACGTCTATAAATAACAAAAAAAAAAAACTAAATACATTGATTAAACGTGGTAAAGATAGTTTACATAATGATCAGAGAACTAATGTTGTATATAAATTAGATTGCAAAAACTGTAATGCGTCATATATCGGCCAAACAAAAAGGCGCTTACGTACTCGAGTGAAAGAGCATTTTAACAATATAAAATTGCATGAAACCAATCATTCCGTTATAAGTAAACATAACTTGGAATTCGGACATGAATTTGATTTGGACAAAATCTAATATATTACATAATGAGAAATATGTGAAAAAGAGAGAAATCGCGGAAATGTTGTATATTAAAAAATTTCAATAATACAATCAACCTACAAAAGGACACAGATAGCTTAAATAAAATCTATGACAAAATAATAAAGGTCGTTTAGCTTGGTTTCCTATTTTTATATTTCAGTCACTGACAAAGTTTCATACTGATACAATGTTTCTCTCTCTTTAAAATTCAACAAGATGTTAAAGATTTGTTTTAACTCAAATTTGTGAAGTGTTTCAATAAGAACGTATGTACTCAAAATTTTATAGCAAATCCATTTTATGTATATTACTGTTTTTTTTGTATTCAAATCGTTTTTTAAATTAATTATTATTTCAATTTATACTTGAAAAGGACCACAATCATATGGTCGAAGCGTTGTAACTTCTATTAAATAAACAAATTTTGGCTAGTTTGGTCGATTAATTTACAACTACCCCTTTGATTATTGTACTAGCGATAAAAAAACAACTTAAAAAATTTTAAATTTTTATTATTTTATTATTTTAATAATTTTTAAAATTAAAAAGAGATACTCACTAGACCCATAATTCCTCCCTGACAGATTCGGGAGGATATGATTCCTCGCCGAACAATTTTCTGAGGCAGAAGACGTCATCCCACCAGTAATCCTGTGCCCATTCCACGATCCCCTCCGCGTCGTCCAATAGCTCGGCCAATTCCCGCCGATCGCACCACCGATAATTTCGTACTTGTTCCATATGCCGAAGATTAAGGTATCCACCGATTTGGACGGGTTTCTCGGTTATCTTCTGAAAATCGACAAATTTTGTAGATAATATTAATAAACAAATTTATTATATAATAATAAAAACTTACCGGCATTGTGAATATAAGGAACAGAGTCCTCAATAAATTTTCTAGGAGGTGGGTCTTCCAAGATATTATGTCTATTATTTCATGAAGTCCTAAGGACATTCTTGTTAAAAAAAAAAATTTGGGCCCAAAATGTCTCCCGATCCAAAAGGCATTTTGCACTGCACTTAATGACTTAGCTCGACGACACTTAGCGATACTTAGCTCGGCGACTGCTTTAAACTTTGTGATGAACATCGCAGAGACCCTCTCTCCATAAGCTTCAGCCCCATCCCCTCAGATAAATCGTAGTCAGTAAACAGATAAATAAATATCTGTTTATAAATTTGAGCGGTTGGACATCAGCGCTTACCGTAATGCTATACGCGATACGCTGTTTTGTTTATACCTGCGGAAAGGACCATGAGAACGCTTAGAAGAGAGAGAGCGTGAGGCGATTACGAGAGATGGCGGCGTTCATGAGAGAGCGTGAGGTATACGAAAGAGAGAGATAGCGCGAGGCTAGGGACCGTGAGAGAGATAGCGCGAGAGAGATGTCGCACAGTGGTGTCATGTACGTGAGAATCATAGAAAAAATTATATAATTTATTAACTTTTAGAGATCGGGCTTTTTTGATGATTTTAATAGTTTTCAATTGCACACATATCAATATTGTTATATTAGAAGAAATAAAACATCAATATAGATCTGATAAAAATTAGTTATATAATATATTTTTATTTAATTAGTGATGACCAATCTAAAACGCGTGTTCAAAACAAAAAAAATATATATATATTTTATAACAAAAGAGGTATTTTATAATATCTTTGAACTGAGCCTACTAGCCCCGGTCTCCTCTAGTCTTCTCGTTAAGCATTTATATTCAAATAAAACAAATATAAACATTTTTCCATTTTTTATTATAAATATAAATAATCGCACTAAATCGCAGTTGTAATTAATTGCATACGATAATATAGTATGATTTTAAATTTATATAAATTTCTGATTGAAGGGAAATGTAGATAAATGGTGAGATTTATTCAATGATCAAGATTAGTAAGAGGATTTACGATTTTATATTATTCTTTGCATAAAAAAAAATCCGATTTAAGAACGAAATAAATACGCTTTTATAAAGTTATTATGTCAAATTTGTGAATTCCGTACAATAATTTTCAATGTAAGTTCTTCAAAAAAAAATTGTAGGAATATATAGAATAAAAGCATAAAAATTTCATATTCGATGATACTTTAAAATTTTCTTCGGAACGACTCTAATAATGTCCACAGTTTTATAAGCGTTGGACCGCTAACAATGCGAGTTCATACGATTAACAACGCCAAACTCATAAGTCTCGAATCTTCAAATGTATGCATGATGATGATCGAATCGACGTTATACCGTATGTTCGATCTCGATCCATGCATTGATGTATCTTTTGATCGATTGGTTAAAATTACCGAGACAGTCGATGTTAAATTTACACAATTTTCAAATATCGCGTCCAATGTAACGAATCCTAAAGAAGTATCAAATGTAATACGCGCTAGCAACGCCTCCAATAATCATCAACTCATCGATTGTGAGCTGGCAGCTTTAGTTTTTAGTCCATAATATGTAAGAAAAAATATATAAATAAAGAGTTTTTAAAGTCTAAATTATGACGTAATTTTTGCATGCATTTCCATTCTCCATCTTTCTCCCACCCGTAAGCAGCTCTCATTCATAACTTGTTGCGTGGTCCTTGCGGGGTCTGACGTCATACGGGGAAGGGGAAACGCCAGGCTAGAGATTGAGAGGTAGCGTGAGAGAGAAGAAAGAGATAGCGCATGTGAAGGAGAAAGATGTCGCGGCGAGGTACACGAAAGAGAGTCAGATAGCGCAAGGCTAGGGACCGTGAGAAAGATAGCGCGAGAGAGAAGAAAGAGATAGCGCGAGGTGCATGCGAAGGAGATTTTTTTTTTAATAATATTTTTTCCAATATTAATAATAATAATTCTTTTATAATAATATTCTTAATATAAATGGGAGGAAAGAGAGGAATTATTCTAAAGTAAAATATGTGTTTTTATATTTAAAACGATTTTACTCTCTGATAAAAGATTTCACGATGAGAATATTTCGACTATTAAACAAATTTTATCTAATAATTGTTACCCGATACAATTTTATAATAAGATTATCAATAAAAGATTAAAATATCTTTACTCAATGAATGAGGAACGTACAAATATTAAAAATAGGTTTAATCCCTCAAAGTGTGTGGTTTTTCCGTATATTAAGGGCTTAAGTGAGGAGATTCGTCGATCGTTGAATAATTACGGCTTAGAGGTTTTACACACAGTATCAAATAAACTTGATACTTTGATTAAAAAAGGAAAGGACCAACTTGAACCAAACAAAAGAACAAATGTTGTTTATAAGATTTCTTGCAATGATTGTGGTGCTTGTTACATCGGGCAAACAAAACGACATCTCGAAACGCGCATAAAAGAACATAGAAGTGACATTAGGAAACACCAGAGTAATCATTCGGTGGTTAGTAAGCACAGGGTTGCAAGAAATCATGAATTTGATTGGACGTCGGTATCAATCTTACACAACGAATGTAATTTGAAAAAGAGAGAAATTAGCGAAATGATTTGTATAAAAAAACATAGAGATGCGATTAATCTGCAGAAGGATACGGATAATTTGAACGCGATATATGACACTATTCTTAACGTACTTTAATATCCTTGACTAATGAATTTGTTATTGTCACGATTTTTATATATTGTTTATGTTTATAACACTTTCTTTACATATCTTAACATTCTGACTTATACCAGCCTACGTTAGACTTTTCTAGTCACTGTGTAAAATGATGACGGAATTTCCACTCACGTTCGGTCATTTCACATACTGACACATTATATCTATAGAAATTGCAGATTGTAAGGTATTGTTTTTTACATGTATTATATGTTTTATTGGCTTATATCATTATTATAACATCTACGAACCTTAATGGTTTTTGTTATTTTAGTCTGAAGAGGACCCGATATAGGGTCGAAACGTAACGATAAATAAACACATTATCACTAGCCAGTTGGTCGTTTAAAAATTTCTTTAACCTTATTTAAAATAACTTTTTTTATTCATAAAATAGGTATATGTAATATTTATAATTTTGTGTGTGTGTGTGTGTGTGAGCGCGTATGAATGTGTGTATGTGAATTTAAAATTTAAAATATAAGAATATATAAGAATATAATAATATAATATGAATATAATATAAAAATATAAAAAATATGATAATATAATATGAATATATAAGAAAAATACAAATAATAAGATAAATAGATAAACAATATAAATTTAAAATATAAAATATGAAAATTTTAAATGCGTCGGCGGCAAGCGGTGGAGCAGCGGCTGCGAGATGGTGGGGCGGTGGCTGCGAGGCGGTAAAGGACCATAATGGGACAGCAAGGGGCCCCTTCTGCATAACAGAAAATTTTTTTTTTATTAATTTATAAATATTTTAATTTATTTAAATAAATACTTACAAGTATTACATACTCCCTGCATGACAGGTTAGGGAGAATACGGTTCCTCAATATCTCGGTCTGAAAAATCATAATGGTTCCTCAATATCTTGGTCCGAAAAATCATAATCCGATGATTCGCATGATGCCGATGGTGATGGCATATCCATTCGACCAATATATGGATCCTCAGATCCTTTAAAATAAACCACACAGCTTTTATAGCGACGTCGAAAGCATTTGATATTGTTGTGTGCTCTGAAGCATTTAGATAAACCGCCAGTTGTTCTTAAAATATCTTCATGAATTTCTGAAGAATTCTTCATGAAGAAATAAAATGGGCGAAATCTTTTGTTTGGGGTTTCTGTACACCGAGTTCATTTCGTAGAAACTGTACCACCGAAGACATGTCCTTCGATTTTTTTCTGAGTCACCATTTTCACAACACTTATAGAATTCTCACTTTAAGTGTCCCAGCATAATCTCCAAAAGTTTATTTTGTGCAAATAGGACACATATCACATGGAAATATCTGACACAATGATTCTCTACAATTGCTACAGTATCGACCATCCACTGCGTCGTGTAATTGAATCACATGCTTTCTAACAGCATACATGTGCCAGACATCTTGAATAGAGATCATACACGAAATACATAAAGCAAGAGCACCACCCGTAGAATAATAAAAGTATATGGCGCAAACTTTTGTACGTCCGTTTAGCGCAAGGATTTGTGAATTAGACACTACCTTGTCGTGAATATCCGTAAGGTCCTCACTGCAATTACTAATATAATTACTGTCACTCGACAACGCGTGATCTTCGTTAGATTCGTCTACACTGTTATCCGACAACTCGTGATCTTCATCAGACGACTAATATTGCCTCGAAATTATTATTTTCCATTTTTACACATTACTGCACAAGTTTGACACTTCGCATAGGACACTTTAACTCGTCGAATGCTGAAGACTTTTTGAGACCCACTCTCCATAAGTTTCAACCCCCATTCCTCTCAAAATTATTGCAATTCTTCCTTAAAAATATTAAGGAAGATGTTTCGCTCTCGTTTTTATGGGAGATTTTCCGTGAGGGTACAAAGCTGCCGAACGTCAACGCTTTTACATTTGCACCTATAAATAACGTTTGACATGTTCGTCGCAGCGTCGGCCTAAAATCTTCATTCCTTTCCATAATATCCTAATGATTTTATGGACATTTAATGGCCATTTTATCCATAAAATGAAAAAAAAAACATAGTTTTATGGATTCTAGAACGCTCCGTTGACAAGTTCGAGCAGCCGGACATCGGCGCTTCCGTAATAAAATTATACTAACGAGGGTACAAAATTGTCAATCATCGGCGCTTGTCCTATACCTTTTTGGGAAAATATGTAAGAACCCTCATAAAAAAGTCGTAAGGATACCATCTACAAATATTGCACTCAGAAAACTCCCCCTCCTTTGTCGAAACATCCCCTCCATCCGCGTGACGTCATCCCCCGCACCATCGTGATACCCCCGCCCCGCGTGACGTCATACCCCTCGCAATGGAGAACTCCCCGCGCCCCGCACCCGCCCCCTCCAGAGGACCTGCGTTAGAACTCTCATAGTTTTCCTACTGTTGTGTAAATAAAATATTAAACTTTATAAAATTTTCAATAATACATTAAATTTTTAGGGAGAGCACGATTAAACGAAAATGCAGTTGAGATAATTCCGGTTATTTCGTTATCGTCAAGTAAGCTTCAATTTGAAGAAAATAATGTAAAAGAATAATAATAAAATTGTTAAGATAAGAGTAATAATAATAGTAATAATAATCAAGCTCGTTTAATGTAAAAACAATATTAGAAATTATGGCCAATTATTCGAGCAAATACTTAAGTAAAAGAATAAGAATAAAAAAATAAAACAATAAAAATAAATTAAAGCAATTAGATAAGATATAATGATAGCATGCTTTATTCGTTTTTTAATTAGAAAAACATACGTTTCGACTTCACTTAGTCTTCCTCAGTGTAAAATTTATAACCATTAAAAACTATGTAAAACTAAATTATACAAACAATCATATCACATTCGGTTATAAACAAGTCAATAAGAAGCCTTAAGTCTGTAATCATAGTCATATTTTAAAAATTATTTCCAAATTTAAACTGAGCTGCCCGGCATAGCGAAGTAACCGTATAATCCAGCCAACAATTTCGTCGTTGGGAAGCGCGAAGTTGCTGTTTTAATCTGGACATGTCAATTCCAGCCAAGCCGTTCAACTATCGAATGTTAAAGAAAAAATTTTTTGTTGTTGTGAATAATCCGTGTTAGTGTTAAATTAGTATAAGTAAACTTACAATATAGTGAGAAGTCAAACATTTTGAATAAAGTACTTAGAGCTGTCATGGGCTTCTTATTGCTACGGAGTCTAGGTCGTGACTAATCTTATTTTAATGTTAACAACATACAAAGGTGAACCTTGATAAAAAACAATGTAACAGAATTTTAAATATTTGATAGTTCGTCTAAAATATCAAAATAAATATCGTCAAGTAATTCGGTGTCCTTATTTAAATTTATTCCATGTTTTTGTTGTTTGATATGGATCATTTCAGAAATAAGCCTTTTATGGTAATTAATCTCCGTATCTAAAATTTTAATACCCTCCCAATCAAACAAATGATTTAACTTTATCCTATGTTCTGAGACAACCGAAAGCCTTGCCGAATCAAGCTTGATATTATTTGCATGTTCCTTTATTCTCGTATATTCTATGTAGTTGCCTTTTTGTTTGGCCCACATATGACGCGTCGCAATCCTTACAATTAATTTTGTAGACCACATTAGAGCTAGTTTGTTGTTTGTTTTTGTCCTTTTGAACTTTTATAAATCTAAAAATGACGAAGATTAAATCGACCAATTCTGGCAAAATTGAACTTTATTAATTCACGACGTTTCGACCGTAGATTTCGGTCCTTATCAAGTGCTATGATACAAAAATATGTACAATTATGAAACCAAAAATTAAAAAGTCACGCTAAATTATTTCACAATTTTTTACACATTTTGCAACATACTTGTGTTCTTAAGACATTAGTCAAATAAATAAGTTATTCGATGTACAGAAGATAACATGTTTAAATAATTAGAGAAGAGAAACGTCTGTGTTGTATATGATAGAAATGATGAGTAATCTAGGAACAGAACCGAGGCCCCTTATACGACCTTATTACTTTATCATAAATATTATTTAAATTCTCCGTATCTGTTTGTAAGTTGATTGTTTCGTTGTGTTTTTTAATATAGAACATCTCAGCAATTTCTCTTTTCTTGACAAATTCATTATGTAAAATAATTGGATCTAACCAATTAAACTCATGACCACATTCCAATTTATGTTTACTAATTACAGAATGATTGCTAGCGTGTGCTTTGATATTATTAAAATGTTCTTTCAACCGAGTACTTAAATGTCTCTTAGTTTGACCAATATAAATTTTCACAATTAATTCTATAGACGACCTCTGTTCTATTTTTTATAGGTATTGTGTCTTTAACCCGTCTAATCACTGTATTCAGTTTTTTCGGTATGCTAAAAACCGTGTTAAGGCCTATATCTCGTAACAATCTAGCGATATTTTCACTAAGGTCTCTAACGTATGGTATCTGTATATAATCATGTTCTCTGTTACTCAGGATGTCATTATCACCGGTTTGATCAACATTACTACGTTTCTTAAGTATATTTAATCTATCGCTAACAAACTTATTAATAATATTCCGCGGGAAACAATTGTTAGACAAATCAATTTAACGATGTCAATATTCTTTTTATGGAATTGATCGTCAGATAGTAAAATTGCGTGATCCACTAGGCTAAAAATCGTATTCTTTTTATGTATAAATGGGTGATTCGAATGATAATTGATGTATCTACCAGAGCAAGTAGGTTTCATAAACCAGTTAGTCATGAGTATGCCATTTTTTCTAAAGACTGTAGTATTCAAAAAATTAATGCAGTCACTGTTTTCCATTTCGTGAGTGAATTTGAGTCTAGGGTGGTAATTATTAAAAACGGATAAGATTTCATCGACACTATTGACAGGGATAATCGCAAAAATATCGTCAACATAACGATAGAACATCGACGTTTTAAAACTCAATTTCTCCAAGCAATAAGTCTCTAAATCGTTCATTACAATGTCCGCTAATATAGGTGAAAGCGGAGATCCCATCGGTGTGCCAAAAATTTGTTCGTAATACTGTCCATTGAAAGAAAAACTAGTCGACCTTGCTGAGATGTTCTATATTAAAAAACACAACGAAACAATCAACTTACAAACAGATACGGAGAATTTAAATAATATTTATGATAAAGTAATAAAGGTCGTATAAGGGGCCTCGGTTCTGTTCCTAGATTACTCATCATTTCTATCATATACAACACAGTCGTTTCTCTTCTCTAATTATTTAAACATGTTATCTTCTGTACATCGAATAACTTATTTATTTGACTAATGTCTTAAGAACACAGGTATGTTGCAAAATGTGTAAAAAATTGTGAAATAATTTAGCGTGACTTTTTAATTTTTGGTTTCATAATTGTATATATTTTTGTATCATAGCACTTGATAAGGACCGAAATCTACGGTCGAAACGTCGTGAATTAATAAAGTTCAATTTTGCCAGAATTGGTCGATTTAATCTTCGTCATTTTTAATTATTGTCTGGTGACCCTACAGTTAACATTTGTTTTATAAATCTATCTAGCTTGTTGAGACAACGATATCCAACAAGCACCTCAGATTTTTTTAACACAGATGCAATTATTTCCGAGATGTTCTTAATATACGGAATGACTAAAAAATTATTTTTATTTTCATCTGTATTATTACTTGATCTCTCTGATTTCCTATTAGCAAGAGTTTTAATTCTGTGATTGATTTTGTTAAAAATGAGATGCAAAGGGTAACCATTGTTCAACAAGATATTAATGCAAAACTCCACATTTTTTTTATGAAAACGAGGATGAGACAAAAGCATAGCTCTGTCTAATAAGTTGTAAATGGTTCCTATTTTGTGGCATATGGGATGGTTTGAAAAAAAAGGTAGTAATCTACCCGAGAAAGTTTTTTTGTGGAACCAATCAATATATATATTATCTATTACTTCGATAGACAAATCAAGAAAACTAATACTCCTCTCAACCTCGTATTCAACTGTGAATTTTAATCTATCATGATGGTTATTAAATTTTTCCAAAATCTTTATAATTTCACAATACGGCGCAGCTAAAATAATGTCGTCTACGTAACGGAAATAAAACTTAATGTTGATGTCTAATGTGTTGATGTCTAATGTGTTTAGAGACACCAATACATTTCCTTTGGCAATTTCCACAAAAAACTTTATTATACACACGAAAAAAAATTTGATTGGTTAATTCGTAAAAAGAAATCCAACTACATAAGGAATATCCAACCAATAAATCTTGGTTACTATAAAAAGGTTGATACCTCACAATCCACAACATCTACAATAAATCTAATTTCTACAGATCCTAATGACATAAATACTTTCATAAAACCTAACCAATTCCAAACTGAACCAATTAATCCCTTAATGCACACTAATAAGAAATGGTTTGTCAATTTAACAGACACAGAAATTCCTGAAAAGGTTTCCAATTTGTTGCAACTGGGTAACAAATTTTGCCTGCCAATTTGTAATAATAAAAAATTAGCCATCCACGAGTTTATCAAGGATCTCGAAGGGAATTCTAAACGTTCTAACATTAAAAATTTAAGAACAGTTCGGAATTTAATTGTTCCAAAATTTTCTCATTTTTTACACAACGAAATAAAAAGAGACTGGACACAAGATAAACTAATAAATTCATACAAAGATACAATACAATATTGTCACCGCAATCCCAACATAATTTTTACAAAAGCTGACAAGGGCAATGTCACCGTTGCCATGACCACTGAATATTATATTAACAAAGTTGAATTTTTATTAAATGATACCAGCACTTATTCTATCGTCAAAAAAAATCCGGCGTTAAAAATTGAAAGAGAATTAAATAATACGCTCAAGAAATGGTTAAGAAACGATTACATTACTAAAAAAGACTACCATTACTTAAGATCAAGTGACTCCCTCCTTCCCAAAGCATATGGACTACCCAAAATCCACAAAGAAAATACCCCTTTTAGAATTATTGCTCATATATCTCCTCAGTTAACACTGCCCTATACGCTATAGCAAATTTTGTACACAAAATTCTTTCCGTCAGTATTCCTCCCGCCAAAAGCAATGTTAACAATAGCTTCGAATTGTATGGCACACTCTCTGGTAAAAAAATTGATGCAGCGGATATCTTAGTATCTTTGGATGTGGTATCGCTTTTTACAAACATTCCTGTAAATCTTGCAATTGACAGCATTAATAATAGATGGAACTACATCGGAAAACACACCGTAATTCCAAAGAATGAATTCATTTTAATTACCAAATTTATACTGACATCTACATATTTTATATTCAATGACAATATTTATAAACAGGTATTTGGAACTCCTATGGGCTCTCCGTTATCACCCATAGTAGCTAACTTGGTAATGCAAGATTTAGAGGAAACGACACTCAACACATTAGACATCAACATTAAGTTTTATTTCCGTTACGTAGACGACATTATTTTAGCTGCGCCGTATTGTGAAATTACAAAGATTTTGGAAAAATTTAATAACCATCATGATAGATTAAAATTCACAGTTGAATACGAGGTTGAGAGGAGTATTAGTTTTCTTGATTTGTCTATCGAAGTAATAGATAATATATATTGATTGGTTCCACAAAAAAACTTTCTCGGGTAGATTACTACCTTTTTTTTCAAACCACTCCATATGCCACAAAATAGGAACCATTTACAACTTATTAGACAGAGCTATGCTTTTGTCTCATCCTCGTTTTCATAAAAAAAATGTGGAGTTTTGCATTAATATCTTGTTGAACAATGGTTACCCTTTGCACCTCATTTTTAACAAAATCAATCACAGAATTAAAACTCTTGCTAATAGGAAATCAGAGAGATCAAGTAATAATACAGATGAAAATAAAAATAATTTTTTAGTCATTCCGTATATTAAGAACATCTCGGAAATAATTGCATCTGTGTTAAAAAAATCTGAGGTGCTTGTTGGATATCGTTGTCTCAACAAGCTAGATAGATTTATAAAAGTTCAAAAGGACAAAAACAAACAAACTAGCTCTAATGTCGTCTACAAAATTAATTGTAAGGATTGCGACGCATCATATGTGGGCCAAACAAAAAGGCAACTACATAGAATATACGAGAATAAAGGAACATGCAAATAATATCAAGCTTGATTCGGCAAGGCTTTCGGTTGTCTCGGAACATAGGATAAAGTTAAATCATTTGTTTGATTGGGAGGGTATTAAAATTTTAGATACGGAGATTAATTATCATAAAAGGCTTATTTCTGAAATGATCCATATCAAAGAACAAAAACATGGAATAAATTTAAATAAGGACACCGAATTACTTGACGATATTTATTTTGATATTTTAGACGAACTATCAAATATTTAAAATTCTGTTACATTGTTTTTTATCAAGGTTCACCTTTGTATGTTATTAACATTAAAATAAGATTAGTCACGACCTAGACTCCGTAGCAATAAGAAGCCCATGACAGCTCTAAGTACTTTATTCAAAATGTTTGACTTCTCACTATATTGTAAGTTTATTTATGCTAATTTAACACTAACACGGATTATTCACAACAACAAAAAATTTTTTCTTTAACATTCGATAGTTGAACGGCTTGGCTGGAATTGACATGTCCAGATTAAAACAGCAACTTCGCGCTTCCCAACGACGAAATTGTTGGCTGGATTACACGGTTACTTCGCTATGCCGGGCAGCTCAGTTTAAATTTTGAAATAATTTTTAAAATATGACTATGATTACAGACTTAAGGCTTCTTATTGACTTGTTTATAACCGAATGTGATATGATTGTTTGTATAATTTAGTTTTACATAGTTTTTAATGGTTATAAATTTTACACTGAGGAAGACTAAGTGAAGTCGAAACGTATGTTTTTCTAATTAAAAAACGAATAAAGCATGCTATCATTATATCTTATCTAATTGCTTTAATTTATTTTTATTGTTTTATTTTGTTATTCTTATTCTTTTACTTAAGTATTTGCTCGAATAGTTGGCCATAATTTCTAATATTAAAAGAATAATGTAAAAAATTTTTACGAAATATATATGAATATATCGTTTTTAGATAGCGCAGATGACGATGACAATAATGCGGACATTGACAGCGTGAGCTCAACCGAGCCTGAAATATTTTTACCCCGTAAGTTAATACTTTAAAATTTATTTAAACGTTTTACATGAGCGAGTAAAATATGAAAAATATATTATCTTCTTTATGATTTTAAAGTTTTCCCAATGATCGCAGAGCACCTAAATAGAATGCAAGAAGAAGAGGAAGAAGAGGAGGAAGATCAGGAAGAGCTTTGGGAAGAAGAAGAGGAAGAAGAAGAAGAAACGGAGGAAGAGCAAGAAGATCATCGGGAAGAGGATGAGGAAGAAGAAAATCAAGAGGAAGAAGAAGAAAACGAGAGAAGCGAATTCGATCCTCGGACGGAAGGTAACGCCGTTATTTTGTCTTTTACCAAATTTTTATGTTTGAATTCAACCTTAAACGAATAAAAAATTTTTTATTAGAAATTCATCGCTTGTCTATTAATTATTCTCCGGAATATTAACGTAGAAGGAGAAGGGTGCGTTACTCGAAGCATGTCGATTACCGTCGAAAGGTGAGTTATCTCACTATATTATGACGCTAGCAGTTGAGCAAAGATTAAATTCGAACATAAAATAAAAACAATATTATCATAGTATTTTATACAATTTATATTTAATTTTACAATTTCCTTTTTTGATAGTACAAAGTGGCGGAGGGGTCAGAGGTCACGAATAAAATGAGAGATTATTATCGCAAAATAATGAGGAAGTAATCACGAGGGGGGAGGATGAAGAGGATAATCACAATATTAATTCACCAGAGACGGAAGGGAGTGAAGAGGAGGAGCATCATCGTCAACATTCGCAACAACAGCCACAACAACAGCACCAACAGGTCGGCAATAATTTTATGCATGTAAATTTGGTAGGGGAAAATGCGCGTCGATTTAGGAGATTCGGGGTAATTGGAAGAGAAGCGAGTTTCGCGATGAGTCCGCTACCCGAAGGTGGGGATATTTATCGTTTTTTGGAAAACGCTTTTCGTGAAATCCACGCGTTTGCGATAAATTCGTGCGAACCGGGTGATTATGTAGGATTACCGTTCGATTCACCGAATTTATCGCATGGTCCCGCTGGTTTATCCTTTCGGCCGGTGCGTGACTTGACTCACGAGGATATTTGGGGTCTTGTAAGTTCGGTAGCGCAGAGCGCGGGAGGTCTCGATATCGCCGAACAATTTAACGTGCGTATTTTTAACACAGTTCCTTCGGGTCGTGGACGTAACGTATTAACGTGTGAAGATATCGCGAAATGCTCGATAGTCGAAATAACTAATTCCGATAATTTGTGTTTCCCTCGCTCCCTCCTAGTAGCGCAAACTTACTGCGCACGCGGTAACATACGAACAGGAGAATTACACGATAAGTGGAATACAGTAAGACACTCGAGTTCGGTGTTACAACGCGAATGAGCTGTGCTATTAACGAGAAATGCCGGTGTGATAATGTCTGAAGAGGGATGCGGGATACACGAAATCGAGGGTTTCCAACGATATCTCGCCGCTGACAATATCGCGATCGTTGTATATAATTTTAACACTTTTGGTCGCGGCGAGAAACCGTTGTACAACGGTACAGCGATACTCGCTTCTCTTGGACGCGAATCCACTCGGCGATTAAATATTATGTATTACGAGAATTCACGTCATTACAATCCTATATTAAATTTAAAAGCCGCCGCCGGTTCTCGTAATTATTGCGCAGCGTGCAATGTAGATTTTCGAAACAATAACGGTCACCGATGTTCGAATAAATGTCCACGTTGTTTTGCCGTGCCGTCGTGCGATTATTCTGATACGCAAATCGTAAAATACGACGTGTGCAATCGGTCGTTTTATGGTTCATCGTGTTTCGAACGTCATCGTAGTCAGAAATCATATAACGGTAGATCACCCTCAAGTATTTGCAGCATGATACGTTTGTGCGATATAAATGTGGGAAAATAATTAAAGTGAATGAGAAGCATGAATGCGGCGTTACTTACTGCAGATTATGTCGTTCGTCGCAACCTCAAAATCACTTATGCTGTATGCAACTTCTTCGTGTCGACGTTAATTACACTGTCGGACCATCGACGTCGACATCGCTGCCGGCGATAGATGCGACGATGACAATTAACATCGAGGAGGAAGAAGAAGACTTAATTGATAACGTGGGAGCGAACAAATCTGCATATGAACGTAGAAAAGAACGCGTCGCATTCGTGTTTTACGACTTTGAAACGCGGCAGGACGAGACGATCGAAGGCACGATGTACGTAAAAAAACACGTTCCGACACTTTGCATCGCGCAACAAATTTGCGAAACTTGCGCGCAAAACAACGATATATCCGTGCGCTGTCGATGGTGTGGTGTGCGAGAGTTCGTATTTCGTTATGATCCGGTGAAACAATTCTTAGATTTCGCAACGCGAAGGACGAAATGTTTCAAGAAGATCATATGCATAGCACATAATGCGAAAGCGTTCGACGCGCAATTTATTCTACAACATATAGTTGAAAATCGGAATAACCTGGAACCAAAAATAATTTTGAACGGTACGAAAATTATGGTATTAACGATAGGACATACGAAGTTCAACGACAGTGTTAATTATATGCCGATGCGATTATCCGAGCTACCGAAGGCTTTCGGGCTGAAGAATACGTCGGATAAAGGAATTTTTCCACATTTATTTAACACTGTCGAAAATCAATCGTATGTCGGACCATTACCCGCCGTGCATTATTATTCACCTGAAAATATGAAGACAGAAATACGCGAACGCTTTCTTGCATGGCACAGCGAAATGATGCAAAAGAAAGTAATATTCGATTTTCAACGCGAGATTGTGCGTTATTGCCGTACCGACGTTGATATTCTTCGACAAGCGTGTATAGCATTTAGAAAAATTTTCATCGACCGCGGTAATATATGTCCATTTGAAGAATGCACGACTATTGTCTCGACGTGTATGTCGGTTTTTCGTAAAAACTTTTTGCGTGAAAATGAAATAGGAGTTATTCCTCGCGATGGATATAGGAAAACGAATAATCATTCAGGTAAAACTCTGCAATGGTTAATATGGATGGAGCGTGAACTAGACCATCCGATAAACCACGCGGGGCGTGTGCAAGAATATCGCACGATTGATGGAACGCTCGTCGACGGATATTATGAAACGTCGGTGGAACGGTCGATGATACAGCGCTACGTTCTACAGTTCCACGGCTGTTTTTGGCACGGGTGTGCGACTTGCTTCCCGATAAATCGTGATAAGTCTCTTTCGTCGGCTACGGAACGTGGTGACACGATACGAAAGAACTCTCGCAATCACGTGGCGACTTCGACAACGGGGATACTTAGTGACGGAAAAGTGGGAGTGTGCCTTCGATCGAGAAATGAGGGATAATCGCGAAATGCGTGAATTTCTCGAGAGTCATCCGATGGTGGAAACAGCACCGCTCGATCCTCGTGACGCATTTTTCGGTGGACGTACGGGAAATATTGCGACCCTTTACAAAGTCACGGGTGCTGAGAAAATACGTTACATGGACGTATGTTCTTTGTACCCGTATGTATTGAAGACGGGAGCTTTTCCTATCGGCCATCCGGATATTTATGTCGGCGATGAATGCTCCGCTTTAATCGAATCAGCTCCGAATTATAATTTTGACTCGCTCGAAGGCCTCGTACGTTGTACGGTACTTCCACTACGCGATTTATTTTACCCGCTACTCCCGTATCGAGCGCACGGAAAATTGTTATTCGCCTTATGTCGCAGTTGCTACGAAACATTATCACAGACGGCTTGTACGCACAAGCGTCCTAGCGAACGCGAATTCGAGGGTACGTGGGTGTCCTGCGAATTACGCAAGGTCGTCGAAAAAGGTTACCTCGTGACAAAAGTAAATGAAATTTGGCAATATAAAATTAGTCGCTACAATCGCGAAACACGTCAGGGCGGATTGTTCGCTAAATATATAAACTCATTTTTGCAGCTTAAACAGGAAGCAAGTGGGTGGCCGAGCGAATGCGGGGATGACGACGCAAAAGAGCGATACCTACGGGAGTATGAGGAAACCGAAGATATCGTTCTCGATAAGCATAACATCGCGCGGAATTCCGGTTTACGCTCGGTCGCAAAGCTTTGCTTAAATTCATTTTGGGGAAAATTCGGCCAGCGTTCCAATTTGCCAAATACCGAAGTCGTTAAAACGCAACAGCGTTTAATGACATTATTAACAAATCCCGAACACGAGATATCCGATATATTACCTGTAAACGACGAGGTAATATATGTTTCGTGGCGAAAGCGACGAGAGGCTGTCGTACCCTCACCGATAACTAACGTCGTGATAGCCGCATACACGACTGCACAAGTACGACTAAAATTGTATGAATATCTGGAACGTTTAGATCGTCGTGTATTATATTACGATACCGATTCTTGCATTTACGTAAGCACATCAGGAAATCCGAATGAGTACGAACCGAGTACAGGCAATTTTCTAGGCGATATGACCGACGAACTCGAAAGCTACTGTCATGGTAGCTACATCGAGGAGTTTGTGTCCGGCGGTCCGAAATTTTACGGGTACATTGTACGAACACCAGACGGACGTATACATGAAACTTGCAAAGTTAAAGGTATAACTCTGAATTACGAGAACTCGCGACTGTTAATTTTAATAGTATTAAAAAATTGTTATTAGTGCGAGAAAAAACACGAGAAAAAGAAGATGACGAAAAAGAAGAAGAAGATGAGACATCGATAAATCTGCGTTTTAGCGTCATTCGGCGCACTGCATTTCATGAAATTGTAACGTGGGACGCGACGAAAATAGCCGTTATTCAGTTCCACACGGTTATTTACCATCGGAATAATATTCTTTTCTCTCGTATTTTTTCAGTCTTCCGTCTTTCTTTTCAAATAGATTACAAATATTTTTTACATTTATTAGGTAAGCAATTGGAAATATTGTAATAGTTAAGTATTTGTATATAGTATTAGTAATAACTTTGTAATAATTGTAAAATAAAATTAAAATTTATGAAACGTCTTTCTCCCGCAATTTTAAGTGTAACAAGTTAATGATCGATTAATCGCACATTTATTTTGTAAAATTTTTTTTTGCGAGAAACATGTTTAACACATTTTGAACTTTATGTATATACTTATAATAACTATTTTTTTTGAGATAGATGTTGGGAATCACCAGTTAATAAAAATAATAATTCTCGATCTCGAGAATCTTTGGCAACAGTTACACAACTTTAATGAAGGCATGGCTCAATAATAAGAAAAAAATAATAACTGCAAATCAACAACTAACATTCTTATTACGATGTAGAACATATGATGTCTTTCCGGCACATATTAATAATTTTAATACTAACATTGTGTTTCGAAGCAAAAGTATCCAACGGAAGATGAATAAGATTACGAAGGATTACCGATACAGGTTACTTAGATTAGAGATAAAGGATCTTAATGTAAACTTAGAACACCTGCGATCGAACATTAATAGGATAAAAAACAGACTCTTAGAACATTTACC
>NW_028141161.1:539343-540359 GCF_030444845.1 Prenolepis imparis
GGCGTAATAGCGTGAAATGGGCTTTACAGTCCGTCGGCTCGGAAAGAGGGAAACAGAAAATTTATCTGTCTTCCTCTAGTCTCTAGTCGAAGCGGCGGCTCATGTAAAGCCCGTTTCATGCTATTATGCCATCCCCACCACACGCGGCTGCCAGCGTACACGAACTGGCATCTTTGCTTTCGGCTTTCCTTTCGGTTCGCACATGTCAAGTCGTAGTGGGGGGAGATCGCGGCGTACCCCGTACGCGCGAGCTGGACGAGAAACTCGTGACTGGCACGTGCTCTCGATGCGCGGTTGTCACACTTGGGTCACTTTTTTTTTATAAATAAGATTTACGACTCAATCCATTTCAAACGTTTATACGAAAAATGTCTGTTTTCAAGCGAGCTCGAGAATTTCGAGACATGTTTATTTTGATCAGGCAGCCGTGATCTGACCTTATCGGATAAATGTATAAAATATATAAGGATTGAATAAAAAGTAAATTAAATGAAAATTATATCAATAATTTTTTAGGCTCATTATTATAAACTTGAGAAATAAATAGGCTGTCGAAGGGGATCAAAGGGGAATATAGGAATTTCGAATTGAGATTTATTCATAAATAAAGTCTTGGCAATGGACCGAGCAAAATTTTCGTGCCCCGTGCACAAAACTTATAGCGAAAAAAATAATTTTCGCTATCTGACGCACAAATATCCGCGTTTGGCTCGATAGCCTACTTATTTCTCAAGTTTATATTGAAAATTATATCGTTGCAAATTAAAAAAATCACAAACATATAAATTTGTAAAATTTGCAAAAAAAAATGGAAGAGCTTGGAAGCGAATCCTAGTCCACAAGCGTGGTATTATCACGCATGTGCGATGATATATAGCATTGCGCGTACAGATATGCGCTGTCGCGCGGTACATATTGCTTGTACGTACGCACGCGAAAGCAATGGACAAGTCAACCGTGATAACCAAACGTGTTGAATAGGACAAAAACGTGATAGTGTGATAGTGTGATAGTGT
>NW_028141161.1:540459-623409 GCF_030444845.1 Prenolepis imparis
AAGCAGTGGTATCAACGCAGAGTACTCACACTGTTCAAAGAATTGAAAATCATCATATACAAAAAGCTACGCAAGACGTACAAAAAAGAGCAGAAATATGTATCGAAGTGGGAGGAACTCATTTCGAACAATTTCTTTAATTTTAGTTAAATAATTATTTTGTTAACACAAAAATTATTTTTATTATGAAAATATTTATTTTTATTATAAATTTATTTTTTATTATAAATTTATATTTATTATAAATTAAATATTTATTTTCAAATCTTTATTTTTATTTTATTATTATATTTATATTATTATTTACTTTTTATTTTATTATTATAAATATGTTTAATTTATTATAATTTATATTATTATTTATTTTTATTTTATTATTATAAAAATGTTTATAATTATTATTTTATTGCGTAGTTTAATAGAATCTATCGAAATTGTGAAAATCGCTATCTCAGTTTCAATACTGTATTCTACTCTCAGGGCTTAATTTTTATATCATGTTCACACATCAAGACTAAAAATCTTAATAAAAGTAGTCATTACTACATACATATGTATTATAATGTTTTCATACATCAAGAAAGTTTTTTTTTGTTAAATATGTTAAAAATAAAAACATACTTTGCGCTTAAATAAATTTAATATTTAAGTCCAATTATCGGAACCACTTTTAATATTAATTTTAATGAATCTTATTCAAAAGTATCATCCGCCATTACTTCGATAAAAATTTTCTCAAGGATGGAAGGATTCAGTACTAGTCCGTGGCCTGCTCGATCTCCGGACTACAACTCATGTGACCTTTCTCTTCAAAGAAAAAGTAATTTCAAACACAAATATGGAGACAGCTAACGAGATGGAAAAATTAAAAAGCAGTGGTATCAACGCAGAGTACTTCAAATTTTAAGAGCTACGCAAAACGTACAAAAAAGAGCAGAGACATGCTACATTCGCTTCGCCCCACTTTGTCTCGCTACTCCCGATCCCGCGCTCCCCACCTAGTAGGCGGCGCCTACGCTGCCTTCCGTTGTAGCCACGCGCTGATTGGCAAACTTTAACAATTTATAGCGTAAAAAATAAAGCTCAGATAAAAAAATGGCTCAGGACTTTTTGATTTAGTTTGTTGTCCTGCACCTGATGGTGTGCTTCGTATACGTTTGTTTAGTTACACCCTGTATATATATATATATATATATATATATATATAAAAACATCGAAATCAATAGGTGATTTGGCTATGAGAGCGTGAGCGCGGATGTTATGACGCAAAAAAATTCTTTATTATATTAAAATTACATAAACATGGTGATTAAAAAAAATAAATAATTAGCGGACGTTTTGGCTCCTTTTTTTGGGCCTTCTTCAGCGCAAGATCGAATAACAAAACAATTAATGATTGCGGATCTTATAAATCATTTAAACCAAAAAACCGGATAAACAATTAAAATGAATCACGGGTAAAACAGTGTGAGATCGTAAATACGCAATCGTACGATGAAGATGGATATGATTCTTATCCTCTTCATACTTTAAGTATGATTTCCTTCAACGGATGTTCATTATATAACGAAAGCAATTAATTTGCTATGTGGTCGCATCTAAGAAATTAAGGACAATACTATTATCGGTCGAAATGTTAACATTCAAAAAAATAGCAAAAAGACTCACAGAAATATGTGCATCGTTAACGATGAGGAGGCATTGATATAATATGACAAGAACAGAGAAGGAGAGACGTTCGTCTTGTCGCTGTCACGATTATCACATGACTAATGACTTAATAATGTCATAAATAAAAACGAGTCAAAAAATGAAAATAAAAATAAATTAAATAAAATAAACAAAGCTGACATCAAATAAAATAAACAGACCGACACTTGAAATCATAAAACGTTAAAGCAGTGGTATCAACGCAGAGTACTAATTTTGAGAAATTTATCGATTAATGTCAAATAACTGTCCGGTAGTAACTCGGTGTCCGTCTGTAAATTTAAGCTGCTCTCCTGTCTCTTTATGAATACCATCTCAGAAATGAGTCTCTTTTTTATATTCGGTTCTTTGTCTAACACTATAACTTCATCCCAATTAAAGTCATGATCAAATTCCAATCTATGTTCCGTAATCACAGAGCGATTTGCAGTATTCCTCTTTATATGATTCCGGTGTTCTTTAATTCTTGTTTGTAATTGTCTGCCTGTTTGGCCTACATAGGATGCATTGCAATTTTTACAATCAATTTTATAAACAATGTTGCTTTTATTTTTGTTTTTTAAAGGATCTTTTTGGACTTTTATAAAATTATTCTTATTAATGCCGGTATATGCAATCCTAGCGTTAATTTTTTTCCCGATGTTTTTGAATTGCTCAGAGACATGTGGAACGTATGAAATGACAGAGAAAGAGTCCCGCTCATCGCTCTGCTCACAAACTTTATTTTCTTTTTTAACATTATTGTTAATAATATCGCATAGTCGGTTGTTAATTACTTCAAAAATGAAATGTAACGGTTAATTACTTCAAAAATGAAATGTAACGTTTTTGAAGTAATTAACAACCGACTATGCGATATTTTTAACAATAATGTTAAAAAAGAAAATAAAGTTTGTGAGCAGTGCGATGAGCGGGACTCTTTCTTCGTCATTCCATACGTTCCACATGTCTCTGAGCAATTCAAAAACATCGGGAAAAAAATTAACGCTAGGATTGCATATACCGGCCTTAATAAGATGAATAATTTTATAAAAGTCCAAAAAGATCCTTTAAAAAACAAAAATAAAAGCAACATTGTTTATAAAATTGATTGTAAAAATTGCAATGCATCCTATGTAGGCCAAACAGGCAGACAATTACAAACAAGAATTAAAGAACACCGGAATCATATAAAGAGGAATACTGCAAATCGCTCTGTGATTACGGAACATAGATTGGAATTTGATCATGACTTTAATTGGGATGAAGTTATAGTGTTAGACAAAGAACCGAATATAAAAAAGAGACTCATTTCTGAGATGGTATTCATAAAGAGACAGGAGAGCAGCTTAAATTTACAGACGGACACCGAGTTACTACCGGACAATTATTTGACATTAATCGATAAATTTCCCAAAATTTAACATAGAGTTTTATCTCATGATTTTAACGTTTTATGATTTCAAGTGTCGGTCTGTTTATTTTATTTGATGTCAGCTTTGTTTATTTTATTTAATTTATTTTTATTTTCATTTTTTGACTCGTTTTTATTTATGACATTGTTAAGTCATTAGTCATGTGATAATCGTGACAGCGACAAGACGAACGTCTCTCCTTCTCTGTTCTTGTCATATTATATCAATGTCTCCTCATCGTTAACGATGCACATATTTCTGTGAGTCTTTTTGCTATTTTTTTGAATGTTAACATTTCGACCGATAATAGTATTGTCCTTAATTTCTTAGATGTGACCACATAGCAAATTAATTGCTTTCGTTATGTAATGAACATCCGTTGAAGGAAATCATACTTAAAGTATGAAGAGGATAAGAATCATATCCATCTTCATGGTACGATTGCGTATTTACGATCTCACACTGTTTTACCCGTGATTCATTTTAATTGTTTATCCGGTTTTTTGGTTTAAATGATTTATAAGATCCGCAATCATTAATTGTTTTGTTATTCGATCTTGCGCTGAAGAAGGCCCAAAAAAAGGAGCCGAAACGTCCGCTAATTATTTATTTTTTTTAATCATCATGTTTATGTAATTTTAATATAATAAAGAATTTTTTTGCGTCATAACACCCACGCTCACGCTCTCATAGCCAAATCACCTATTGATTTCGATGTTTTAATTTATTGGAGCAAATAAGATTGCCATTGTCAATCCTACATTGACTTAATTTTATATATATATATATATATATAAAATTAAGTCAATGTAGGATTGACAATGGCAATCTTATTTGCTCCAATAAATTAAAACATCGAAATCAATAGGTGATTTGGCTATGAGAGCGTGAGCGTGGGTGTTATGACGCAAAAAAATTCTTTATTATATTAAAATTATATATAAATACGATAATTATATATATATATATATAATTATCGTATTTGAATATTTTGAATATTATAATCTCTTTAAAACATTGTTTAGAGATTATTATTATTAATATATTTTTTTTTATTTATATACAGTGGCGTGCAAAAGTTTCCGGCCAGTGACATTTCGTACTCTAATTTATTTTAAAAAAAAACTAATAATTTTTAACCATTATGAGATGTGAGTATGAGATATAGGAAACAAAATAATATAGTAAAAAAATATTATTTATGTTCGTGAAAATATTTATTATTATAATTGTTATATTTACATGTGCAAAAGTTTCCGGCCACATAATATGTTTGACGTAGTAGGACTCCAAAGAGTTGTTTATAAATAGTATCGCGTTGAATGTTTATACTTAGGTCATAAGAAGTCGTCGAAGCATAAAAATGGCTCGGCATACGCAAATTCAAATTCGTGAGAGAGTAATTAAATTTTCAGAAGAAAGAAAGTCTTCTCGTGAGATTGCTTCACTATTATCGATATGTAAATCAACCGTGAATGATATTATTGTTAAATATTGTTCTGGATATGGTTTAAAAGATCGTCCGCGTAGTGAAAGACCACGAGAAACATCTAAAAAGGTAGATCGTATCATTAAACGCAAATCATCTGCGGATGTCAAGAAAACTGCTGCCGAAATTGCACGCGAGCTAAGGATGAAAACCTACTCAACGTTAGCCATAGTACTGTGACACGAAAACTACATGATGTGGGACTTTTTGACCGTATAGGTATTAAAAATCCATTAATCAGTAAAAAGAATAAGAAGACTCAATTATAATTTGCCAAAGATCACCTAAATTGGACAGTCCAAGATTGGAAAAAGTAGCTTTCTCAGACGAATCTAAATTTAATCTTTTTGGAAGCGATGGTAGACAACATGTACGATGTCCTATTGGTACGAGAAATGACGTTTGGTATCAAATTCCTACTGTAAAGCACGGTGGAGGAAGTGTGATGGTTTGGGGAGTTTTCTCTGCACAAGGAGTCGATCCATTGGTCGAGATCAACGGAAATATGAACGCTGCTATTTACAAGAACATTTTAGAAAAACATTTATTAACATATGCTAAAGAAACAATGTCGCAGAATTGGATATTTGAGCAGGATAATGACCCCAAACACACATCAAAGTTGTTAAAACAGTGTTTTTCAGCTTCAAATGTGACAGTTTTAAGCTGGCCATCTCAATCACCGGACTTGAATCCAATTGAATACTTGTGGGAAACGCTAGATTGTCAAGTTTGAAAACATGCATATTCAAATAAAACCGCATTATGCAAATCGTTGAAGGAAAAATGGGGTAAAATTACACCTGCTTGTATTAATCGATTAATTGAGTCGATGCCACATCGTTGTGTGGCTGTTATTGCTGCAAAGGGTATGGCTACCAAATATTGACACTAAAATATACTTTAAAATTAACTAAAGTGTTTTATAAAATATGTATACTAATAAGTTTTCTCTTAGTACAAAGTGGCCGGAAACTTTTGCACATGTAAAAATAACAATTATAATAATAAATATTTTCACGAACATAAATAATATTTTTTTACTATATTATTTTGTTTCCCATATCTCATACTCACATCTCATAATGATTAAAACTTATTAGTTTTTTTTTTAAATAAATTAGAGTACGAAATGTCACTGGCCGGAAACTTTTGCAAGCCACTGTATATTATTTAATATTTGTATATTTCTCTCTCTCTCTCTCTCTCTCTCTCTCTCTCTCTCTCATTATTATCATTATTTTTTATTTTATTTATTTTTCTATTTGTTTTATTTATGTGACAATAAATGGCTTTTTTGCACTAAACTTTTTATATTTTATATTACATATTTTTGAATATACTATAATTTTATTAAATTAATGAGATTTTTGCGATTAAAATGTCATCAGTTACAACATAAATTGGATAATTCTTCACTGGACAAGTAATTAAAATTACATATTTAATTAAAAATTACCCGATTTATGTCGTGCTTGATATCATTTTAATCGTAAAAATTTCATTAATTTATTAAAATTACTTTTAAACTGATATAATGTAAAATAAAAGTTTTAAGTTTTTATTTATAAGCTGTTTATATTCATGAATTGCTATAGATAGGGAAAGCCGATTGTAAGCGACTTCGGAACTTTTTGATATATGATAGGTCTTCTCGCTCGCTCTTCGTTGACGGTCTCGCTCTTGCTTTCGCAGGAAGACGCGAATTTCGAATCAGTTTATCTTTCTGAGCTGTTCTAGCACGTCGAGAAGATAAACATCTTATGAAATAAAAACTATAACTTTTATTTTACATTTTATTGGTTTGAAAGTAATTTTAATGAATTAATGAGATTTTTCCAATTAGAATGACACCAAACATGACATAAATTGGATGAATTTTATTAAAAATGTAATTGAAATTTTAATTACTAACTAATGAAAAATTATCCGATTTATGTCGTGTTGTTTGGTGTCATTTTAAACGCTAAAATTTCATTAATCCATTAAAATTATTTTCAAACCGATAAAATGCAAATTAAAAGTTTGAGTTTTTATGTATAAGATGTTTACCATCGTGATTATTGTAGATAAGGAAAGATTTCCGATGTCATCGAAGCGAGAGCGAGAACGAATAAAGAACGAGCGAGATGACACATCATCAAAGAGTTCCGAATCTCTCTCGGCAACCGACACCGCATCCGCCGGCCACCGCCACCTCTCCAAGGATCTCGTCCCTCGTCAGGAAACGCATAAACCCTCTAAGTCGGAACTCCTCTGTTCTCGAGGGACGAGAGATTCGAATGTCCCCGGACCCCTCGAACACCGCTTCCAAGTTTATCCGCTCTTTCCGCCGAGTCCTTACCGGAGACACTGAGGAGAAGTCCCCCAGTGATCGCCCGTCGCATCCCCAGCGTCTCGATACCGAGCTCCCTCGGCGTAACACCCTCCTTAGCCCTCCTCAGGATTGAGGCATAGTCGGGTCGACTCGCCTCGTCTTCCACCGCTGTCAGCGTAACCACCGACGCGGTGGGAGCAATGTGCAACACCAGCCACCGCCCCGGCCCCCCGTACGGGGGCACCCGAGGGAGCGGGAACCCGGTGGGACCTCTTCCAGGCCGACGCCTGCGACGAGGTCCTCTGCTCCTAATGGCCCCCCGGTCCCACGGGCATCCTCCGGAAGGGGCACAACCCCCGGGAGCGGGGGAAGCGTTGGATTCTCTGGATTCCTCGTCCTTCCTCGCAGGCCGCCGAACCCTAAACCGAGGCCATTTATTTTCATAATGGTTCTCGGGGGAACCCACTAGGGGCCCATGTTATCGTGGACGGCATCCCCGTTCAGCTGGGGCAGAGTATTAAATACTTAGGACTCTGGCTGAACGGAACTTGGCGTTTTGGCGACCATTTTGATCGTCTGGTAGTAAAAGCCAATGGGGTAGCGGCGGCACTTAGCCGCTTGCTGCCCAACCTTGGCGGGCCAGACGATCGGGTACGGAAGCTGTATGCGAACGTGGTAAACTCAGTGACCCTTTACGGGTCACCAGTTTGGGCGGACGCGGCGATGGCCACGCGACGTATTAAAGACGTCCTCCGCCAAATCCAGCGGAGAGTGGCCATTCGCGTCGTCCGCGGATACTGCACAGTTTCGCATACAGCTGCCTCGGCCCTGGCGGGATTGCCTCCCATGGAGCTCCAGGCGTGTACCCACAAAAGGGTGTACGAAAGAATTAAAGAGCTCCGTGGGATGAACTTCAGTGTAACTGAGAGGGTCCGAGGCGTCGTCAGAACGCAAGCCCGACGACGCATGATCGAGGAGTGGGGGGACTACCTAGAAAATGTCCCCCCAACAAACTCGGGAAGAAGAGTCGTCGGGGCCGTGAGACCGGTGTTAGACGAGTGGGTGGATAAGTCTCACGGCAGGATGTCGTTCCACCTTACACAGGTGTTCGCCGGACATGGGTGTTTCGGCGAATACCTGTGTAAGATAGGGAAGGAGCGCACCACGAGGTGCCACTACTGCGAGGAGGACAGGGACACGGCGCAGCACACGCTGGAGTTTTGTCCGGCGTGGGCAGAGGAGCGCCGTGTCCTTGTCCAAATTATCGGGGAGGATCTGTCGTTCCCGACCATCGCTGCTAAGATGGTCGGGAGCGAGGAAGCGTGGGAGGCGGTCTCCTCCTTCTGCTTCAAAGTTATGACGCAGAAGGAGGAGGCCGAAAGAGAGCGGGAGAGACGGGGAAGAGGGGGGAGACTCCCTCTCTCCCCTGAATCCAGGGAGGAGAGGGACGACCCCTCCTGGCTGCCTGGGCGAGGAAACCGCCGTGGTGGTGGCCGGGGGCGGGTCGGGCCCGGGGGGGCGGTGGCCGAGAGGGCACGAGAGAGAGGTGCCCGTGGTAGAGGGGGCGGCGACGGGGGCGGCCCGCCAAGGCGGGGACGCGGAGGCGGACCCCCCCGTCGCAGGAGAAGAAGACGCCCCCTGGAGGGGGCGGAGTAGTAGACGGGAGATTGGGCGAGGGGGGCACCGCGCCCCTCGCCCAATGTTAAGTAAGGAGGCCCGTTAGGGCGGAGCAGTCCAAGGAGGAGGGCGGGGGTGGGTGTCGCCCGGCTGGCGGCCGCACGGCGTAAGCCCTGCGGCCGGGAGTCGGGCGGCATCCGCTCCCGCCCCTGCCGAGTTCCTCCCCCAGGGGAGGGCCTCAGCGGTGCCCCCAGGCCGATGATCGACTCCCGTAAAGGGAGGGAACCGCGACCTGGGGGCACGGGGGATCACGGGGGCCCAGAAACACACTGGGCCCCAATGCACGTGGTCCCCCGGGAAGGGACGCGGCAGCGGCAGCCCTCTCACCGGTGCCATAGAGCGCCGGTGGGAGGGCACCACTGCCTGCGGTGAAGACTCCCCCCCTTCTGGGGGGAGCCCTCAGGAGAAGAGCCCCCGGAGCGTCGGCCGAATCTCCCGTCCCTTTAGGGAGGGAGAGGGAGCCCCGCTTCGGGGGCGGGGGGTGGCGACTCGAGCGGGACCACTCGAGCCGTGACCCCGCCCCCCAAACTCTTTGGGAGGGCGTGACGTGGAGGCAGTGCCCCCCTGCGTCACAACCGGGAAAGGACCGCACGACCAATTCGCGGGGGAGAGTATCCTCCTTTCGGGGAGGACGCTATATTTGATTCTTCTAAATTCATGTTTTCTTTATTTTTATTATAAAATGTCATAACCTTAATAAACTCATTCAGACTATAAATAATTATTTCCAAAATTAATATTTAATAAATAATTTTTAATGTCATTATTTTGTTTAGAAATTCAATATTAGATTTATTTTGCATTTTAAAGTGAGTTTCTCGCGAGTGCTTTACGCTGGTACAGTTAGTACCGCCATTGTACCGCGAGATAGCTCCGCGGCAAACAATCTTGTAGGTTTTATTATAACTGTGATGTTTAACTATATCACCACTATGTTGGCCTACACCAAACACTGCTATCCAATGAGCGGGGTACCAAAACCACGTTAGATATGTAGTCAGCAAAGTAATACTTTATTTTCACATCCATCCGTTACAGTGCCTCCATGCGTTCTGCCGCTCGCGTCTACCACGCTCGCGGGGCTGGCCAGAACCACTCGGGAGAGAGATGGAGTTATACTCCCCAGACTCCCTCCCGAGTGACAACGAAATACATATTTTAAATATGAATATATATAAACGAAAATTAAAAGTAAGCGCATATGTCTACATACTGACGCTCGGCGTTATCACATAAGATTGACCAGAATGGCTTAAATTTTAATACCTGTGTACGTTTGCGCGTGGTTTGAATGAACTTACAACTATTAATATAAACTATATATCTGGTATATAAAAAATATAATTATAGCCTTACAAACTAAGTCACGCTTGACTTGGGCGGTTTTATTTATTTGTAGGTGCAAAAGTGACTTTTTTGCGCGAATAAGTTTTGAGCACGGGCGGATCTGGGATTATGTTTTCGCCGGGTGCAGGAGGGTTAATGAGGTCGTTCGAGACGAAATAAGCTGGTTTTAATAGGTCGACGGATACACTCTTTGAGTTTCCGTTGATCTCAATGTTAAAAACGCGGTCCGAGACGCGTTGTAGTACTTTGTGCGGACCGGTATAAGGCCGCTCTAAGGCTTTCTTAGCCATCCCCTCAGGGGCTCTACAGACTTCACATCTGTAGAGTACGGGCTTCGCAAACCCGAGGTACCCGAGCTGGAGTGAGTGTTGAGTGTATGTATGAGTGTGTGTGTGAAGACTACCCATGCCTGGGGTAGCTCCTCCCTATTTGGGGGGACGGGGCCCACTTCCTCGAAAGGGAGCCTCTCCTCAGTTTGTTTACGAGGAGAGGACCGTAGGTGGTAAGGGATGGCGACCCGGAATGCAAACGCCCGGTGTGCTCGACGCCGTTAGGGGAAGACTTGCACGGCGCTGCTGCGCCAGTCTTCTCCATCGAGCAGCGAAGTTTTTGGCGGAAGGACATTGCACGACGCTGCTGCGTCAGCCTTTCCGTCAATGCACCATGGCTTAGGCCGTGGTGCGGGGAGGATGTGAGTGCCGGTCGCGCACGTGTCTGGGGCCGGGAGGGCGGGAAATCTCCTGTCTCCCGCGGCCTGGCATAAAGCGCGAAGCGGCGTCCCACAAGGGGGATGCCCTTCTGGCGGGGCGAGTGGCGGACGAGACGTGATCTCTCCCACCAGCGCCTCATCCCAGGGGGAAGACGAACGGCGAGGTGATATGCCCGGAGATATCCGGAAGCTTCCGGACTCGCCGTCCGGGCCCTGCTCGAGCCACCCGGAAGTACTCTGGGCTCGGGTCAAGAGGGCGGTAGTTTAACGACCGAAGCCGGGGCCAAGAGAGTCCTTGGACCCTGGAGGCCCCTCTATCTCCGGTCGGTCGCCGGGACCGCTCGAACGTACTTCGAGGCAGGGCCCGGCGACGAGAGGAGTACTTCTGGCCGGTCGGGACCGTCTCCCCTTCCCAACCGGCCGGCCGGAAGAGGCGCTTGCCCATGCGCTGGACCTTGTCCCCCAGCGATGGGCGTGCTGACTGTCACGGCGGGCAAGACTGGGTCGGGGAGCGGCGATCCAGTTCCAACTGTCCGTGGGACGCTTCGGGTGGCGCCGCCTGGCAGGGTACCCGTGTTGTCGGAGGCACGGGACCCCTGAAACGTTTGCGGGGGAGTCAAACCCCTCGCACCGGAGTAAGGGGCGGGGACCCTGGGGTGGTGGCTTTTGGTCATCACCCTATGGGTGTATGCTGTCTCCCGGGAGTTACCCCGGGCCCCGGCCGGAGATGCGGCCGGTCATGTTTCGGAGCATCTCTGGTCGGGTGGGAGATGCGCCGGACAGCGGAGCCCTGCCAGGAAAGCGGGATTAAATAAAATGAATAACAACAATAAAATAACCACGGCCGATAACAAGACTCCAAGAAGGAGCACCGGGAGAGAGACCGAGGAGGGGGGGTAGGAGGACAAGATCGTCCAGCAGGACATCCATGGCATCCGCAATCTCCACCTTGGACATGGACGATAACTGCTCGGAGAGCGGATCTCTCGGCACGTCCAGTCATACGGGCAGGAAAGAGGAGGGCAACAACCTATGCCCGATAGTCAGGCTTCAGAGGATAAGCCCGGCAGGTAGCCTCACATCCGTAAATGCTAAGGATATCGAGAAAGGGGGATCTCGGAGGAGGAACACCTGCACGACATCGCAGGCAAAAGATGGCGGCCCGACTAGCAGAGCCCGCAATGACTATGTGGAACAGATGTACACGGATCTGACCACGGAGCAAGAAGAAGGGGAAGAAGAGATTCCAGATATCCCGAAGAAGAGGGGTCGAGGAAGGCCGGAATCCACAGGGGAATATAGAGCCCTGAAGGAGGCCAACGAGAGAAAGAGACTGGAAGCGGAGGACAAATGGGAGAAGGATATCCTCGACCCAAGCGTCAAACCGGACTCTACGAAGTCATATCAACTCTTCCTGGAGGACATTAGAGAGAGGGAAGCCAAATATCGTCAGCACCCGGTACCGGATCTGGAGGCGATGGCTGCTGAGCAAGCCACCACCCTGTATAAAGTGGCGGTAAATTCAGGAAAGATGCAAGGGCCACTTATAAAGGAGACCAAAAGGGCGGCTGCGAAGATGTGCGCGGCAACTACAGCCCTGGCTCTCCGAGCCCAAAATCCAAGTGACACCCCTATTGACCAACAACTGGAAGACATAAGGGCACAAATGGACATGCTGCGACGCGAAAACGAGAAGCTGAAGTCCATAATTAAGAGGCAAACGAACGCCAACAGAAGGCAAAAAGCACCATCCTCGGAATGGGGCATCGAGTCGTGGGACGAGAATAACAGGGGCGAAGGTTCTGCCCCCCCCGCAGCAACAAAAGGGAGGGGGAACAAAACCAGGAAGGGAAAAGGAAAGATACGAAGAAGCCTTGTTTCTGTCCAGAGACAGGGAGGCCTCTCCGTACCGAGAGGAGCCGGGAACCTCGCTTCCGCAATTAAGCGGGGAGCCCCCCCGGCCCCGCACAGAGGGAAGATATTTCAATGGAAACGGAAGAAACATCCGCTCCATCCATTGAACCGGAGTTCCACCCACCAAGCACTAGCCGGGTGGCGAAAGAACAGAGGAGAGAGGAGGCGGACAGCCACGAGAGACTTGTGGCGATGTTCAGAAGGGGACGAGGGGATTGGCCCTAAATAAAATGAGCAGGGGATCACAATCCCCAGCCCAGGAGGTGGAAAGGGAAGAGACGAGGAGACCAATCTCCCCCTCTTCCACCCGAGCCCCAACCCCTCTTCCTGCGGAGAGACGGAAGGCCGACCAGGAGGACGGCCTTCCAGAAGCTGGGGGGGGGAAGAGGAGAAGACTGAGGGAGAACTTGGAGGAGAGAGACTCCGCCTCAGAAATGGAGGCGGAAAAAGAGGCGGCCCCCGAGTCGGAGGAGGATGACTTGTAAAATAATACAAGCCAATCTCAACCACTCGGGCGGAGCGCAGGACCTCCTGCTCCAAGAAATGGCACAGGAGGACTGCAGTTTGGGGATCCTCTCGGAGCCGTACAATGCCCGAGAGGGTCCCAAATGGGCCGTGAGCCTGGATGGCGCAGCGGCCATCACATGGAGGAACACCCCGAACACCCCGCCCATGGAGCCACACACCAGGGGGCGGGGGTTCGTGGCAGAGCTTTGGGGGTAAGTCGCTGTAATATCGGTCTATCTCCCACCGAGCCTGAAACCCGAAGAATACGGGCGCAGGCTTGGGAGGATAGGCCGATTAACCAGGAGGCTCTCTCCACGTCCAATATTAGTTGCGGGGGACTTCAATGCCAAGTCTGGCGTATGGGGTTCCTCGCGACAGGACGGGAGAGGGACAAAGATCCTGGGCTGGGCGGCGGACTTTGGTCTCAATATCATTAATAGTGGAGCCCAAAACACTTGCGTCAGGATGCGGGGAGGCTCAATAGTCGACCTGACTTGGGCGAACCCCCCCGCAGCCTGGCTGATAACGAGGTGGAAGGTGGCGGCGAAGAAGGAAACACTTTCCGACCACAAATATGTGGAATTCTCCGTCGGCGCCCTCCCTAGGGAAACCATAGCCCGCTGCAGGGACAGAGAGTCCCAACAAAAACCCTTAAAAAGCCTTAAAAGGCCTTTAAAAAGATGGATGGGGACGCATTCTTAACGTCCATCCACTGTGCCCTTATGATCAAAGAGGGCACAGTGGAGGGAAATCTGGAGAAGCTCCGCTGGATCCTGAGCACTATGGAGGACGCATGTGAGTCCTCCATGCCCAGGTCCAAGTTCCGACCACCAAGAAGAGCCTACTGGTGGTCGGAACAAATAGCGGAACTTCGGAAGCAACTGGTTCGCGCCAAAAGACGGACCAAGAGAGTCCGTCATGGCGACGAACCAGACGAGGCATGGGTTGAATACAGGTCCCTTAGGGACGATCTCCGTAGAGAAATACGAGCGACGAAGGCGCGATCGTGGAGGGAGTTGCTCTCCTCTCTCGACAAAGATCCGTGGGGACGCCCCTATAGGATGGTGCTGGGAAAGCTCAAACAGGGGGCGTCCCCAGTCATCGAAACGGCGGATCCCCTCTTTGTCCGGAGGGTCATTGAGACCTTATTCCCAACTATGGAAGACAGTCTCGATGACCCAATCCCTGAAAGGGAAACATATTGGAATGAAGAGGAGATGTGCGTCACGAGAGGAGAGCTGAGGGACATCGTCAAGAGGATCAAGAGCGCAAAAGCGCCTGGTCCTGACGGCGTCCCAGGGAAGGCGTGGCGCCTTGCCCACAAAGAGCTCTACGGGAAAATGAGGGATCTCTTCAACTCATGCCTCAGGGAGGGAAAATTCCCCCCAGTATGGAAGAAGGCAACAATAGTCCTTCTTCCAAAAGAGGGCAAACCGTGGGACCAGACCTCCGCGTACCGGCCGATATGCTTGCTGGACGAGGCGGGAAAGATGCTAGAACGCATCATATGCGACCGCCTCGTCCGGCACCTGTCTCGGGATGGCCCGGACCTACACGAGGACCAGTTCGGAATCCGTATTGGGCGCTCAACTATCGATGCGATAAAACGGATGCGCTCAGTCACGGGGTCCGTCATGGAGAAGGGCGGGGTGTTGTTGGCGGTGTCATTGGACATCTCCAATGCCTTCAACACCCTGCCCTGGCGACGGGTGGGGGTGGCGCTGGAGTACCACCAGGTGCTCCCCTACCTGATCGCAATGGTCCGAGACTACTTCCGGGACAGATCACATACTATGACCGGGGCGCGGAAAGGCAAGAATGGGTCATGTCGGGTGGTGTCTCGCAGGGATCAGTGTTGGGCCCGCTTCTGTGGAACATCACCTATGACGTGGTCCTGCGGACTGCCCTCCCCTCTGACTGCAATGTCATCTGTTATGCAGATGACACACTGATACTGGCCGGAGGGAGAAATTGGGGGGAAGCCGTTGCGAAGGGTAACCTCGCAACGGCACGCGTGGTGAACACGATTAAGGCGGTGGGGCTCAAGGTGGCGCCCCATAAGACGGAAGCTACCTTCTTCCACAATGGGAAACATGGGGCGCCACCGAGAGTCTCTATAAGGGTAGCAGACACCCCGATCCAGGTGGGGACCCATATGAAATATTTGGGTCTCCATCTTGATAGCCGATGGACCTTCGGCGACCATTTCCGACAAATCTGACAAATCTAAGGGTGGAAAGGTCATCAATGGCCCTGGGCCGACTCTTGCCTTGGGGGACCTTCGGAAACTGTTCGCCGATTGTACGCCGGCACCGTCCACGCAATGCTGGTGTATGGTGCCCCCGTCTGGGCGGACAAAGTGGTGGCCACCCGTAAGCTGCGGGACTCTTTAAGACAACTGCAGCGAAGGGTGGCCAACCGAGTCTGCAGAGGGTACCGTACAGTAAGCTGGACAGCGGTGGGGGTGCTCTCAGGAGTACCTCCAGTGGAACTCCTTGCCCGAATGTATACCGAGGTATACAACCGAGGCAGGGAACTGCAGCGGGCGGGAGTTCAACTCACGGATGGTGTGCGGCGTACTATGAGGGGGCAGGCCAAGCGTGTCCTCGTAGATAGGTGGCTGGGCCTGCTGGAAGATCCCAGCCTGCCCGGCCAGAGGACCGTGGAAGCCGTAAGGCCTCATTTGGTCCATTGGCTGGAGAGATCACGGGGAGGGATGTCCTACCGGATGACCCAGGTGTTCACCGGCCACGGCTGCTTCGGTGAATACCTGGGTCGTATAGGAAAGGAAAGCTCCGTGGTGTGTTGGTTCTGTGATTATGAACATGACACGGCCCAGCACACCCTGGAGGAATGTCCCGCTTGGGCGGGCGAAAGGGAAGAACTGATGGCGGTTACTGGCAGGGACTTATCCCTGCCAGCACTAGTTGGAAAGATGGTGGAGGAAGAGAATGTGTGGAAGGCGGTCTCCTCCTTCTGCGAGCGAGTTATGTCCCAGAAGGAGGAGGCAGAGAGGGAGCGGGAGAGACTGGGGAGAAGGGGGAGATCTGCTCTCTCCCCTGAATCCCGGGAGGAGAGGGACGACCCCTCCTGGCTGCCCAGGCGAAGAGGCCGCTGTGGTGGGGGCCGGGGGAGGGTCGGATCCTGTCCTGCCCCAGATGATACTGGGGTGGGATGAGGTCACCGGGGGGAGCGCTGGACACTTAAGTCCGGCGCTCTGCCCCTGGAGACCTCGAGGGAGGGATAAGGGCGGACTCCCACGGCATAAATCCTCGGGAGCTGCCCGAACTCGAGGAGAGCCCTTCGGCTGACGGTCGGATTCGCTGCCCCTTTGAGGGGCGGAGGGGGCCACAGCCGGAGGGCGGGGGGCCGGGGCTCGAGCGGGAACACTCGAGCCCCGACCCCGCCCCCAACACCAAATGGGAGGGCGTGACGTGGAGCCGGTGTCCACTTCACGTCACAACCGGGAGGTATCCGCACGATGGCGGACGGGGAGGTGTCTTGGTCGCAAGGTTAAGGCATCTCCCCGGAGAAGGCTAGACGGGGGGGCGTCCGAACGGCATGGGATACCAGCATTCCGGGCGCCCCCCAACCAACGCCCGAGAAGGACACCCGCTGGGGTTTTAGTGCGGTAATATTCTGTGGCTTATCACGGGGAAAACTTCGGTTCTCCCTGGGATAAGCAGAATGAGTCCCACATAACCCATGTCCTCATCCCGGAGGCATGGCATCTATAAAAGGTTTCCCCAGCGAATAAAAAAAAAAAAAGGCTTTCTTAGCCATGTTGCGTAGAAACACGTGGGTGCAATTGTGTAAGTCTTTAAAGTAGAAGATACGTTTTTTATGTTTGTGCGCGACAGGAACGGGTCGTACCTGGCGCGTGTATTCGCGAAATTCTTCGAGAAAATAATTGGGATCCGGTTTATAATCGTCGGGGAGGAAAAATTCACCGGGAAGTCGTAACGTTGTTCCGAACATAAATTCGGCAGGTGACACATTTGTGTCGGTTCGAACATGTGACCGTAGTCCTAATAAAATGGTGGACAAGGTACGGGTCCAACGCACATCGGCATGGCACATAATGGCAGCCTTAAGCACCCGGTGCCAACGTTCGATCATGCCGTTTGCCGCCGGGTGGTAAGACGTGCGGATTCGCTCGCAGCCGATCAGTGAGACTAACACAGCGAACAGGCGAGATTCAAATTGGGGGCCCTGGTCTGTAGTAAGTAGTCGGGGGGTTCCGTACCGAGAAATCCATGTGTCATAAAAGGCTCTTGCGACGGTTTGCGCGGAGATGTCTTTAAGCGGGGTTGCTTCAGTCCAACGTGAAAACCTATCGATCATGGTGAGGCAATAAGAATAACCCTCAGAAGGAGGCAACGGGCCAACAATATCTACATGTACTTGGTCAAATCGCCCATCGGGGGTTAAAAAATGCTCCGGGGTTAGTTTTACATGGCGAGAGACCTTTGATTGTTGGCATTCAATACAGTTTTTACACCATTTGCAATATCGCGGTGCATATCGGGCCAGACGAAGCGCTGTCGGACAGTGCGGTCTGTGATTTTACCGCTGGGGTGAGCCGGGTTGTGGAACATATGAAAGATCCTGTCGCGAAGACTAGCGGGTTCGTATGGCCTAATAGCTTCACCTGAGATTTCACAATAAATCGTTGTATGTTCCGGGCCCCATTGAATCTTTTTTAATTTTAAAGGGTGGTCGGGGGTGTCGCATATCAGCTTGATCTGCTCGTCGTTCTTTTGCTGTTCCGCGAGCTCAACGAGACTGAACTCGATAGGTAACCGGAGAGAATCGATCCGAGAAAGCGAATCGGCGACAACATTTTGAGCGCCCGCGATATATTCGATATATGTCGTGAATTGAGCGATAAATGACAATTGGCGCAGCTGGCGCGGGGACGCTTTTTCAGATCGTTGAATAAATGCTTATATAAGCGGTTTGTGATCGGTTAGTATTTTAAACTCGCGTCCTTCTATGAAATGGCGAAAGTATTTAATAGATTCAAAAATCGCTGTGAGTTCGCGGTCGTAAGCACTATACCGCGTTTGTGAGGGGGAGAATTTTCGTGAAAAGAAAGCTAGGGGCTCCCAAGTGTCCCGCTCCCCCTGCTCGAGAACGGCCCCCATAGCGAGGTCGGAGGCGTCCGACACGATCCGAAGTTTTGCGCCAATGTGGGGGTGCACCAGCATTGCGGCGTCAGCAAGGCCGCTTTTAGTTTTCTCAAATGCTTCGATAAGTTCGTTAGACCATGTAATTATGCGCTTGTCATCCTTGTGCGAGTTGACGAGCAATGAATTCAAGGGTGCTTGTGCACGCGCTGCGTGAGGGACATTGCGACGGTAGAAATTTACCATACCGAGGAATCGACGTAAATCGGAAATGGTTTTGGGTCTGGGAAACTCGGAAATCGATTTAACTCTCTCGGAGGTGGGGCGGATTCCCTTTCCGTTTACTATATACCCGAGAAATTCTAGCTCGGGTACGCCGAGTACGCATTTCGCGATATTGAGGCGGAGGTGAAATTCTTTAAGCCTCTGAAATACAATGCGTAAATGCTCGATGTGCTCGTCTAAGGAAGAAGATGCGACTAGGATGTCGTCAATATAAATTAAGACGAACTCCAGGTCGCCTAAGGCACGGTTAATATAGCGCTGAAAGGATTGACTGGCGTTTCGCAGGCCGAAAGTCATAAAAAGATATTCAAATAGCCCGAAGGGGGTTATAAGAGCCGTTTTTTCAATGACCTCGGGGGCCATTAGTATTTGATTGTAGGCTTTATGCAGGTCTAAGGAAGAGAAGACCGTTTTGCCGTACAGATTGACGGACCAATCATGCAGGTGTGGAGTGGGGTATTTATCGGGAATCGTAATCGCGTTCAAGCGGCGATAATCACCGCAGACTCGCCAAGTACCGTCTTTCTTTAGGACTAGGTGAATGGGCCTAGCCCATGGACTGCAGGAGGGGCGACAAATGCCTGTCTCAACTAAAACCCTGAACTCGGCCTTAGCGGCTTTAAGTTTATCAGGAGCGAGGCGCCTAGCCCGCTCGGCAACCGGGGGACCGGTAGTCATAATATGGTGGAACACGTCGCGGTCCGCGGGTGGGATGAGGGGGAGAGACCCCGTTATTTGTGGAAATTCGGCGAGGATTTTGAAAAATTTAGAGCAAGGATCAACCGCGTTAATCGAGTGAATTGGAGCTGGTTTTCTAGACGCGCGGGAATATAATTTGGTAGTATTATCTACGAGACGTTGTTGTTTTAAATCTACCAATAATCCGTAATACGAGAGCAAATCAGCGCCGATGATAGCATAAGCAACCGCGGCAATGCAAAAGTTCCATCGAATTTGTCGTCTCACTCCGAGGTCGAGTTCGCGAAGTGATTCTCCGAAAGTATCGATACGCGTATTGTTCGCGGCGAAGATTTCAATTCCGAGGGCTTCTCCTTGATCCTACTATTGGCAGGTACCAAGGAGATGTCCGCACCTGTGTCCACAAGGAACATTTGGCCGCTGAGACGATCGCGAATATGGAGACGGTTAGAAATTTGCTGATCTTTGCCGACCGTCTCTAAACGGAAAGGCTGATCTAGTTTTTTTGTTTTTTCCAAGTCTCGTACATCGCGCACCATTCTCGGCATGAGGTCGGATTATTGGGGTATTTGGTGTGAGCCGCGCAAAGCGAAGACGTACCCCCATGATTCGGCGAGTTCGATAGTCTACGCCTGCGAGAATTGGATTGAGAACGCGAGCGCGAGTTCCATTTCTTTTCCAGTTTTTCGACTTTTTTATTTAATGCAGTCATGCTGGTGATCAATTGCTGCAGCTCGGCTTTTTCAGGCGGGGGCAAGTTTATTTTTGATACGGCCGACGCATTCCAATCGGCATCGAGCGCACTTTCCGCCATGCGATCAGCGGCCTCCGCGAGACGGTTGAGGTCGGTGACTCCCGTCGCGACGAGAATTGCGCGGTGCCCACGGGGTAGTTGGTCTAAAAAAAATAGATTTAATTACATTATTCTCGACATTTCCGTCGTTAAGGCCGCGTAATCGGCTAAGAATTAAAGAGGGTTTTCCGTCAGTCCCGACCTGTTCCCTTAATAGTTTCCGTAATTTTTCTTCGTCCGAAGGCGCGTATGTCGCGATAATTCGGGTTTTAATCTGTTCATAAATATTTGCTGGGGCAGGGTTCGCGGTAATTATGTCTCTCACGCAACCCAACACCTCGACATCGAGCGCAGAAAGAACAAAATCGGCCTTGGTGTGCTCCGTCGTAATTCAGGAATTTCTCATAGAAACCTCGACCTGAATAAACCAAAGCGCTGGGTCTATTTGGGAAAACGGGGGAAGCTTGGGAACCCTGTAGTGATCTATACGGGGAAACGTTTGAGTATTGTTATCGGCCGCGCCCGGGGCGGCTATCACGGCCTGAGCCAACAATTGGGCTTGCAACTCGGCGAGCTGTGTCTCCGCGGATTCCGCGCAGGCTTGAGCCGCGGCAAGGGCCTCGTCAGCCATTATTTGAGATTAATCTAACTTAAATGTCTCTGTTATTGCCGTCTTATATACGGCTAACACAAAGGATCCAAAGCACCGGTGGCGATGAGATCCAACGCGCCGGTGTCGTTGGCTTCACGCACTTGATAAATCGGCGGCAACAGGCCTCAAGGCGCCGATGTCGTAGGCTTCGCGCACTCGCAGTGGTGGATGTTGTGTATACGCCGGGGTTGGCGGCAGCGGGAAGATACGCCGGTTATACGCACACAATGTCGATGAATAAGCGGCAGCGCCGCGTGCAGCGCCTCGGGCGTCGACGGGGTGAGGCGATGGACGGACCTCGCGCCCGCGTATCCGTCACATGGACGATTTGGCAAGATGGCCGCCTGAATATCGTTTTGCTGCGCAAATTGGCCCAGCGTAGTGTGAACGATTCGTGACCAAGGGCGCGGGCACACGGATGTTTCTGGCTGCGACGAATAATTCGATCTGCGGCGGTTTGTCCTTTGCGGGACGCACGATTTCGTCGGAATTGTTGCTTCATTTATGGACGGGCAGCGTGTCGTGCTCAAATTGTTTCGCGAAGGTTGCGTGATTCTAGTTTGGGGTCACCAATGTAGGTTTTTTTATAACTGTGATGTTCAACTATATCACCACTATGTTAGCCTACACCAAACACTGCTATCGAATGAGCGGGGTACCAAAACCACGTTAGATATGTAGTCAGCAAAGTAATACTTTATTTTCACATCCATCCGTTACAATGCCTCCATGCGTTCTGCCGCTCGCGCCTACCACGCTCGCGGGGCTGGCCAGAACCACTCGGGAGAGAGATGGAGATATACTTCCCACAATCTTTCCGTAGTAAGAAGTTAGCGAAGAAAGTGTATAAGAGGCGATAAAACTATCTAGCTGATGCCTTGATGTTCGAGGCTTTTCAATAATGTTGGCCACACTTTTATCTTCGATACCTCTGGTACAATATCGTTTGTATTCTTGTTAATGTGAAAATTTGGATTCGAAAACATGATTATGTTTAACTGAGAATGTTGAGACCAAACTAATCTTTTAGAAATATCTTTAAACAAACATATTTATATAGAGCATATTATCCTATTTATAAGACAGATAGAGAACAGATTTAAATTATTCTGTAACTTGTGAAAACGTAAAAAAGAAGAGCAATAATAAAATGATATAGGAAATAATTCCTAAAATTTAATTCAATTAAAATTATATCTATTGGATGAATATTCTGATCATCTAATTTTATTGCAATTCGTTATGGATATCGTCTGCTATTTACTGGACTGAAATAAGTGTCGATTGAGCAAGTTTTTGACATATATACTAAAGCAATGCAAATCTGAGGCGTCGGATCTGCTCTTTTATCTGCCATTGCAATCGTGTTCTTTTGTTATATCAAGCTGTATGCTTTATTTTTTGGTTAAAATTTCAAGGTCAAGATTGCAGTAATTTTTTAATCAACAATTATGTAAAATAATGTTCAATTAATGTTTATTATTCTGAAAATATTGATGATGGAACATTTGAGATATAAGATATTGACGGTAAACAATATTTAAATAATAAAAAAAGTAAATACTTCGTTAATTATTAAGCCTATTATTATTACAAATAGCTATAATAATAATAACTTATTATTAATTTTTAAGTATTTTGTTAATAACTTTAAAATGGGCTTCCGTTTCCGGTGTCAGGAGTGACAGTTGTAAGATCGGTGTGAGTTTTGAGAGTGCAGAAAGAGAGGAATTAAAGAGATAAAAGAGTGAGGGTGTGGTAGGAGCGAGAGAAGGAAGTGAGTAAATGCAGAGAAAGTGTAGGCAGAGATAGAGAATAGATTAAAAACGTTAAAAAAAAAATAGAAATTGAAACGGTAAATGAGTCAGCAATAAGGAAGATAAATAAAGATAGGGGGGAGAAGTGGGCGGGTGATAGAGAGAGAAGTAGACATGGTAGGAATAGACAGAGAGAGCGAAAGCCCCTAGAGAGAGGAAGCAATATGTAGGTGGCGCAAGAGACAGGTGGCAGATAGAGATACTATAGTATCCCTAGTAACAGGTGGCGCGAGGGTAAAGACAAGCATAGAATTAGAAGATCTGAGAGGGAAAATGAGTGAGGTAACTAAAGTAAAAGGGGAAGGTATCAAAGAGAGAAGAGGAAGTACGGGGACAATAGATGAATTACTAAAAAGAAAAAGAGAGGAATCAGAGGAAAAAGAATTTAGAGGGGCAATTAAAAAAGTTCAAAAGGAAGCAAATACGGTGAGAGAAGGGGGGAATATGAGTATAATATTAAAAGAAATTAGGGAATTAAGAGAAGAGGGAAGGATAGGAAGAGAAGAACTAAAGGAGGGGCTGGGTGGTATAAAGAAGGAAATAGAGATGGTGAAAAAAGAAATGAGGTCAAAAGAGGAAAAATGGGAGAGGGAAAGGGAGGAGATGAAAGAAAGGATTAGCAAATTAGAAAAGAGTTTAGAAGAGGGAAGAAACGGGAGAAATTTTGAAGAGAGGGTTAGAAGTCTAGAAGAGAAGGATGAGAGGGAGGAAAGACAGATGAGAAGGAAAAATTTGATATGTAAGGGGGTTCTTACCCTCTAAGAGGAGAAAAAGGGAAAGTAAAAGAAAATATAGAGGAGATTTGTAAAAAAATGGGAGCAGAAGTAGAAATTGAAAGTGTCAAAGAGATAAGGGCAGGGAATGAAGAAAAAGGGAAGATGGTGTTAATTAAGTTAAAGTCGGAGGAGGAGAGAAAGAAAATTTTAGAAAATAAGAGAAGATTAAAAGGAAAAGAGATATGGATAGAGGAACTTAACTTTTAAGGAAAGAAAAACGAAATGGAGATTGAGACAGATAGCAGAGGAGGAGGGGAGAAAAGGAGAAAAAGTAAAGATAGGATACAGAAAAATATGGATCGGAAATGAATTATGGTTTTGGAATGAGGAATCAGAGGAATTAAAAGATGGAAAAGGGAGAAGGAGGGAAGAGATAGTAGAAAAGAAAAAGGGAAAGGGGGAAGAAAGGGGGGGCATGTGAGGAAGAAGGAGAAAGAGTTAAGAGAATATAACGAAGGAGGGAGGGAAGGGGTGGAGGAAAATAGGAGAAGAGGAGAATGGAGGGGGGAGCAGAAAGGAGAGGAAGAGAGAAAATGAAGGGGATGGAGTATATAAAATAGCTTTTTGGAATGTGGCAGGATTAGGAAATAAAGATAAGGAATTTTGGAGGGGACTAGAGGAGTGGGACGTAATGGTTTTATGTGAAACTTGGATAGATAAGAAGAATTGGGAGAGGATTGAAACAATGTTACCAAAGAAATATGTATGGGTGGTCCAGTGGGCAGGGAGAAAAAACAGGAAAGGTAGAGCAATAGGAGGAATGATTGTAGGAATTCGGACAGGGATAAAAATAGAAAGAGAAAAGGAGATGGAAAATAAAGAGGGGTTGTTAGCTGTGAGAGTGTGGTTGGGGGAAGAAGAGATGAGGGTGATAGGGGTATATATAAATAACGATATAGAGGAGAAATTAGAGAATTTAAGAGAATGGACATAGGAACGGGGAGAAAATAGAAGGATGTTAATAGGAGGAGATTTTAATGCGAGGACAGGGAACGAAGGGGGGAAGGTGGAGGTAAAAGAGGAAGAGGAGGGAAGGAGATCGAAGGATGAAAAAATAGAGAAGGAAGAAAATTTTGTAGATTTCTAGAAGAACAGGGATGGTTTATTTTTAATGGGAATACTAGAGGAGATGAGGAAGGAGAGTGGACATATATAGGAGAAAGAGGGAATTCAGTGATCGATTATGCAATAGGGAATGATAGGACTTGGGATAAAGTAAGAGATTTTAAGGTGGAAGATAAAATAGATTCGGATCATAGGCCTGTGACAGTATGGATAGGAAGGGGAAAAATAGTAAAAGAGAAAATAAGATAAGAAAGTAAATAGAGGAATATGGACAGAGGATGGGAGGAAAGCATTTAGGGAGGCTTTTGGATAGAGGCCAAGAGAAGAGGGGGAAGTAGAGAAAGAATGGAAAGTTTTAAAGGAGGGAATTGAGAGAGCACTGAAGAAAGTAGAGGAAAATAGAAAAGAAGGGAGGGAAAGAGGTTGGTGGGATAAGGAGTGTAGAGAGAAAAAGAAAAAGGTTAGAAGAGAGCTTAGGAGATGGAGAAAAGAAGGGGGAACGGGGAAGAGATACAAGGAGAAAAAACGGGGATATAAAATTATATGTGAAGAAAAGAAAAAAGAGGAATTAGAAAGATGGGAGAAAGAAATAAGAGAGATTAAAACGGAGAATCAAGTACACGGAAGGTTGTAAATAAAGAGAGAAAAAAGAGAAAAAGGGTAAATGAAGGTATAAGAATAAAAGAATGTGACGGATATTTTAGGGAGTTGTTAGAAGGGGTAGAATGGAAGACAGTCTGGGGCAAGGGAAGAAGTGAGGGAAATGACGGAGAGGAAGAGTTAACAAAAGAAGAATTGATAAGGGCAATAAAAAAGGTAAAAGATGGAAAAGCAATGGTCGGGGATGGAATAATGAATGAGGTATGGAAATATGGAGGAGAGGAAATAATAGAAGGATTATGGGAAGTATGTAAGAAAGTATGGAGAGGGGAAGGATGGCCAAACGATTGGAGAGAGGGAGATACAGTGCCTATTGTTAAGAAAGGAGAGGGGTAGAAGGTAGAAGAATATAGGGGGATAACATTAACACAGACAGCATATAGAATATATGCAACACAACAGAAAGGCTAAAGGAGGAAATAGAAAGGAAAATGTTACTGCCACCAAGTCAAGCCGATTTTAGAAAGGGGATGGGGACGATTGATAATATATATGTACTAAATTATTTAATAAACAGGCAGATAGATAAGAAGGGTGGTAAAATGGTGATGTTATTCGTGGATATGAAGGCAGCTTTCGATTCAGTAGATAGAGAGAAATTGGTGGAGGTGATGAGGAGGAGAGGAGTGAGAGAGGGTCTAGTGAGAAGATGTATAAAGGTGTTAAGGGAAACGTGTAGCAGGGTGAGGGTTGGAGATATGGAGGGTGAAAGGTTCTGGTCAATAAAGGGGATTAGACAGGGATGTCCTTTGAGTCCGAGTCTGTTTACGCTACTGCTAGCGGATATAGATGAAGAATTAGAGAAAGGGGGATGGGGAGGGGTAAAAGTAGGAGAAAAGAAAATATATACCTTAGCATATGCAGATGACATAGCGGTTTTGGCAGAAAACGAGGGCAGTGATTAACTATGGGGTGGAAATATGGGGATGGAAGGAAAGAGAGGGGATTGAAAGAATTCACGAGCGATATTTAAAATGAGTGCTGGGAGTAGGAAGATTTACTCCAGGTTATATGGTGAGAGAGGAATTACAAAGGGAAATGTTAAGAGGAAGGGCGGGGCTAAGGGCATGGGGATATGAAGAGTTTAGAAGAAGGGAGAGGAGGGGATCTGGCTAGAGCGTGCTGGGAAGAGATGAGGAAAAAGGCAAAAAAAGGAAAGGTAAAGAGGGGATGGGAAGAAGAAAGAAAAGAGTTTTTTGAAAAAAGGGGGTTGATATTGAAAAAGGTAGAGAAAATGAGGGAAATGGGACAGTTGAGGAGTGAAGAAATATGGAAGACGGAAAGGAAAATGCAAAGGGAGGAAAGATGGGAAAGAATAAAAAATTCGAGATCAAATGGGTGGTATCAGATAATTAAGGGAGAAGGAATACCAAAATATTTGAAATATGGGTGGGGAGAGACTAGATGGCAGAGAATAGCCAGTTTTAGATTAGGAAACGGAATAAGAGAGGGAAGATATTGGGAAGAGGAAGAAAAGAGAAAGTGTAGAACATGTGGATGGGCTATGGAAACATGGGAACATGTATGGGAGGAATGCGTAGTAAAGGAAGTAGAAAGTACATGGAGAGAGAAGGTTAGTGAGATTTTAGGAGAGGAAGGTGAAGGGGAAGAATGGTTAAAAAAGTTGGAAAGGATAAGAGAGAATGAAGGCATGAGTAAAAGGTTGGATGAGGAATCTTTGTAAACGGAAACGGAAGTCCACTTAGGGATTAGTGTTTTAGGGAAGAGGCGTGTGTGTGTGTACATAGGATAGATAGGATGCGTTTATGCGAGCGAGCGAGAGGCGAGTAATGGCGATTGCGTTACAGCGATTATTTTTGTATTACTTTTGTAAAATTTTGTATATTAATGGCTTTTAGTTTATTATTGTGTTATTGTACTTTTATTTGTATTTGTATTTTTTATTCTTTTTTATGTACACATAGGGAAGCTTTGTATAGAAATAAATCTCACTCTGTAAACTCTTTGGAGATACAATAAATATATCTATCTATCTAATAACTTTAAAATATTCCTATCTCGTTCAGCTTTTTTTAATGTCGAGTTGTGTCTTAATATTTTGTACATATTTAATAAGCTTTTTTTTATATAAAATGTGTTTTTATTTGATTATAATTTGAGTTATTTAAAACCTAAAAATTTGGTAAGTATTTTTATCAGAACTTGTTATATACATTGAGTTCAAGCTTTATTGTTAGCTTAAAGCATATAATATGTAATGTTCAAGAATATATATTAACAACAATCAAGACATACTAATCAACCTGTTGTCATACAAGAAGAAAATAAATGGCAGAGCAATGGCTGCATTCAGCAGACTTAACCGCTAAGTAGCAATCGAACGTGATTAGTTTCTACTTTCAGATCCAGCCAATCAGCATCGAATGACATCGGAAAATTGCTCAACTGTTGAGTCTGCTGAATGCGGCCAATGTAAACCTGATCTGTAAGAATACAAATGAAGAAAAAGCTAAAGTCTAAACAAATGAATTAATTTTGGGCTTGACAATGCTTCGTCTTCCGTAAGTAGTATGCGGGCCACTATAGTGAGTCAAAACAAATCCCCACCACTCGGCCACTGGCGCCAGAGGGGCGTGGCTAGACAGTGCTTTTCGATCCGTGATTGGTCGATCCGCTAGTAGGGGTCATTAGGCCCAGGGCTCTGATAGGCTCTAACTATAGTGGCCCAGCACTCTGATTGGTTGGTTTTTGTTTTTGGGAAGAGAGGGGGAGAGTAGGCAGGGTTTTTGAAAAAAGTCGACAAAATGGCGATATAATATCGTAGTATACCAAAGCCGGCGTGGGGATTATGGCACCCCACACCGTCTATGATAGGCTCTAACTATAGTGGCCCAGCACTCTGATTGGTTGATTTTTGTTTTTGGAAGGATGGGGGTGAACAGACAGCGTTTCAGAAAAAAGCCGAGAAAATGTCGATAAAAAAACGTGGTATAGCGAAGCCGTCATAGAGCGGATGGGCCCCGGTGATCGTGTAGAGCGCTGAAAAAAGATAAACAAAAAATGCCCTAATTCCGGCTGACCATCGTTACTCGGCGTCGCATTTACGGATACCGTCGGGATCGTCGCTAATAAAGAAAGCAAAAAGATATGGAAAACATACAAGCGGCTAGCGCCCGCTTTCAATTTAGGCTAATTATCGTCACCTCAGATAACAAAAAGAGGCCTAATAGAAAACACGTGCATTCTGGTTTGTTTTCTAGTGACGCTACGTAAAGGTTTCATTGCTGAATAGAATACAATTATTTCGAAGTAAAGGGAGAGAAGAGAATGAAAATGTAAGACAGTTTAAGGGGATCCTAAACGGTTGGCCGAACTCCGACGGGTTTGCGCCCTCATCTGAGCGGAACTAAAATTGTCGATAATTGTCGATAATTTTAGTTCTACCATTATTGACAGCATTATGCATGTATAAAAAAGTAATTAAAAATTGTGTCTAATATGTTGAAAAGACAACATCATATATTTCTACTGTTCTATCGCTTTGCACGCGTATCAAAGAGTATCGAAGCGCATAGATAACAGTATATCACATGTGTCTGCCTTTATTATGTGTACATGTTTGAACACAATTGTTTATATGTGTGAGCGTATTGCGTTTATAAATTTTTATTACATATAATATATATAAATATTTATTTATATGATCAAAAATATATATAATTATAAAAATATATATTTATAAATAATACATTGTTATATTATATAATCGCCGATTATATAGATTGGAAAAAACGAACTGTATTAGATTGTAATTTACTAGAAAGTTACATTATAATATTCAGTTTTATATGTATTATGCACATACATCTGTATGCGTCATATACATTTCTTATATTTATATACATGTATGCATACATACATAATACGTATATATATATAAGGTACATATTTTATTTGTTACAGTATATTATCATAAAAATAAAACACATTTTCGGGAAAAATGTTTCATATAAAAATTGTAAGATTTCAAAGAGGGACAGTATACGTGAAATTGTTTTTGAGTGGCGTTTTTCAATTATATTTAGATCTCATTTTTTTAATTGAACTATCTTATTTGTATTATATATATAAATCGAACTTTCGCAACATTCAACATAAAAAGTTATAGGATGGCTAAAAAATGAAAACTTTACGAGATATTTTATAATATAATTTTTTATATAAACTATGAAATATCTCATAAAATATTCATTTTTCGATAAATTTACCTCAATACTTATACACAAGATAAAAAGAAAATTGGTGTAAAGAAAATATATAGTTGTGTTTAAGGAAAAAATATGTAATGTCCTAATTTAAATTTATATACTTTATATATTTTGAAAACAACTGTTTCTTTACAGCAATTGATTTCTCTCATTATTTTGTGCATAAGTAGAAGTAAGATTATAAAAAAATTAATATTTTATGAGATATATTTCATAGTTTATGTAAAATTATATTATAAAATATCTCGTAGATTTCATTTTTTAGCCATTTTATAACTTTTTATGTTGAATGTTGTGCGAGGATTCGATTTATATAGTAAAAATAAGGTAGATTTGTTTAAAAAAACTAAATTGACCTCTAAATATCTTTAAAAAACGCCACTAAAGAACAATTATTATGATATTGTCCTCCTTCGAAACCTTACAGCTTTTATATGGAACATTTTTCCCGAAAGTATTTCATTTTTATGATAACCCACTGTATCAAATAAAATACTTTGTATATATATATATATATATATATATATATACATATTATACAATGTATGTATGCATACTCGTATGTAAATATAAGATGTATATGACGCATGCAGATGTGTGCATAATACCTATATATTCTGGATATTATAATGTAGCTTTCTATAAGTTACAATCTATCTAATACAATTCATTTTTTTTCTCATTCGATATAAGCGACAGATAAAAATGTATTATTTCAATATACACACACTTACAATACATTTGTCTCGATTGCAACAGAATAATGTATTTTTACAATATTCTGAATATTTAAATATAGAATGGACCCCTCCCCGTCCATTCCCGTGAGAACGCAACCAATATGTTTTTCGTCTCTCCGATTATAATTTGCAATCGAAATTGATGCAGCTTTTTCTGGCCAATTGTAGAGTATAGATTTTTGAAGTCTATATTCTTACCAGAATAGGTTTTTTTAAAATGATAATTTCTTATTATTTTGGAAAAGGCGAGAGTTTATTGCTTTTTATAATTTTATACAAATGTTCTCTCATGTATTTTACATTTTCGGAGTATTTTTCCTCGCAAGGATTGCCTCCTAAGGCTACAGTTGTGGCGAAGGCTGCAGCATAAATTCCACAACATATGCCATCAGGTTGTGTTTGAACCTTTTCAAAAATTATGTCACTCGAGCTTACTGTTGGATAACGAAGATGTATATAATTTTTCTCTTTAGCTACCAATTTATCATATGTACAGCCAGGTAGACTATCGTATACGAAGTTTGGTGCCGTCAAAGAAAATACATCTCCAGTGATTACTACAATTCCCTCCAATTATTTGTAAGCTATTTTTACTACAACTAGCTTTAATCATGTGAGAGTATTCTATATGTAGCACATTTTGCGTTTCGAAATGAGAAGTTTCTCTTATAATACGCAAAAATAGATCCAACGATTCATCGTTTAATTGACTTGTCATACGCAAGATATTATCCTTTACCAAATAAAGAGGAGCAAACGTGTTTAAAAGTTTTTTATTTCTTTTTATATCATCTTCAGATATATCTCGTTCGTTACTTGAGTAACTTATGATAATCTTTATTTAAAATATCTCTTTATTTAAAGCAATATCAGTTATTTTTGTTTCAATTGAAACGTTCGGTTTGAATCGTTTGCTCTCTTCTATGCCATTTTCCTTTTCTATTTTATTTTGTCTCTTACTTCGTTTCGTTGTCAGTGCTTCTTTTGCTTCTTTTGCTTCTTTAGCTTTCATAATATATCTTGGATTTCTAATCGGCTTATGTCTATTGTGACAACTATCCAAGATTTCTGGAAGCATGCATTCGTTATAGAAGCGTGTTAAGAAAGGCAGCATTTCATTTCTCCAAAAAATATTGTCTGCATCAACGCGCAATATTTTCATACTTTGTGGAGTCCAAACAGCAAAAATACAATATTCTCGTCGTGTTATGTTTAACTGACCTTGAACTTGATAAAAATATCGATGCTTTCGATTCATTTTATGTGGATTTTTTTTATTATCGACATTTTGTTGACACATACCTGTTTCTGAAATTGACTCCAGGCATTGCACTGTTTCAGTACTAACTTCTGAATCCATCGTTTCGGAAATTGATTGAATCGATTTCTGAAAGTCGATGGATTCATTGTCAATACTCTTTTCTGTGCTCCTGGAGTAATTTGGCTGTTGCGTATTGCTGAGCTTCAATAACTGTTGTCGCCTGCAAAGAAAAATAAATGAATTAATATTTTGTAAAATATTACTACAAAAAGAAGAGATAATTTTATTATTTTATAATCTTGAAAAGTTAAATATCTGAAAAACAACTGCAGTCTTTTGTTTATAAATTTTTATCTAATACAAAAAATTAACTATTATACATATACTACAATAAATAATGTTTTGAAAATAAATGTCTTCATATTTTATAGTAAACAGAGCATACACAGGTGCAAACTGCTTTTAATATAAAATATAACCAGCACACGAATTGATCGCCTCTGGATTTTATGACCAGCACACGAATGGATCACCTCTGGATTTTATGACCAGCACATGAATGGATCGCCTCTGGATTTTATGACCACCACACGAATGGATCGCCTCTGGATTTTATGACCAGCACACGAATTGATCGCCTCTGGATTTTTTAAAATAATCAGCGCACGAATAGATCGTCTTTGATACGAAGTAATAACCAGAGCGCACATGCAAAGCGCATCTGGTGTTACAGCCAGCTCACGAATAGATCGCCTCTAGCACTAACTACTATAAAATACAATAAATTTTTTAAGATATAAATATAAACAAAAGACTGCGTTGTTATCCTTCAGAAATTTTTTCTTCAAGATTATATATACATATACAGGATGTCCTATTTTAAATGATGCACGCAAATATCTTGAAAAATATGCAAGATACGGAAAAACGTTTCAAACAAAAGTTATTTGATTCAAAGGGGGACATAAGATGGTGCCATTGATTTGACCTTGGATAGTCATTTGAAGGTCACGTAAAGGTCACCTTCAATTTTTTAAATGGAACGACCTATTTTTCATTATATATTCTTGTAGCTTATCTCGAGATCTTTCCAAAGCACTATAATAAAGTACTTTTTTCAAATAAAGTTATAAGGCTTAAAATTTACAATTTTTTGACATAAAATGTAAAATATCATGTAAAATATATATTTTTCGATTATTTTTCCCTAATACTTTTATGCACGGAATAATGAGACTAATCAGTTGATGCAAAGAAAACATAGTTACTTTAAGAAAAAAGTACGCAGCTGCATGTTGCAAATAACGTATATTTTTTTAAACAATTATCTATTTTCTTTACACCAATTGATTGGTCTCAGTATTCAATGCATAAAAGTATTAGGGAAAGATAATCGAAAAATAAATATTTTATATGATATTTTACATTTTATGTCAAAAAATAGTAAATTTCAAGCCTAACTCAAAAAGTACTTGAAAAAAATACTTTATTATAGTGTTTTGGTCTCGAGATAGCTACAAGAATATGTAATAAAAAATAGGTAGTTCCATTCAAGAAATTGAAGGTTACTTTCACGTGACCTTGACTATCCAAGGTCAAATCAATGGCACCATCTTATGTCCCCCTTCGAACCAAACAACTTTTGTTCGAAATGTTTTTCCGTATTTTGCATATTTTTCAAGATATTTGCGTGCATCATAAATGGGACACTGTATGTATACAATATATATATGTATATATACATAATATATTAGTGTAAAAAAAAGTTTTTATTTTCGCCCGCATTCTAGCTGAAAAGTTAGTAATTATCCTAAAATGCCAACTCCAATAGATTTCATTTGCACATTTGCCTTGAAATTTTCCCATAAATAATACGGTGAATGCGGCTTCTTCTCAATAAATTCGACTATCTATATCAGAATCAAAACAACTCAAATTTCAATCGTAGTAATTACTGTAGATTGTGTTGATAACTTCTAAAACAAAGTAAACTAAGAACACAGTGAAAAAATGAATGAAAGATCATTTAAAAAAATAAAAAAGGCGTTTTGTTCAATTTTTATCTATTTTTTTTAACATATATAATATACAACTAATAAAGACGAGCCTTATTAGGTCATAGCTGGATCTTCTTCGTGCTAATATTTATTGTGATTTTACATACTATTGCTTTCAAGTTCATTGAACTGCGCGCCGAATAAATTTTTTGGTCACATCGATATTCTCTTATATAAATAATACAATTATTCGGAGGGCTATTTTTCATATTTTAGTTTTTCTATAATGCGAAAAGATTGGAGTAAAAAAATATAAACTATTAAAAAATTGGCTATAATAATACATTTTCATTTATAATATATATGTTCTAATATATATATTATTGATAATGCTATTCAAGACCATACTAATAATACAATGTAATGATGAGTAACCCTTACAACTTTGATAATAAAACATTTTTCAAGAAAATACGTTTTTTCCTCCAAAAACGCCTGATATGACCGTTGTTACACCCTGTATATAATTCATATATTTTTTATGAGAAGTTGTGTGTGTGTGTGTGTGTGTGTGTGTGTGTGTGTGTGTGTGTGTGTGTGTGTGAATAAGATTGGAATAGATTATTTTATTACTTCATGTTTCTATGTGATAAATGTAGCTTCTTTCTGAAATACAATTTTTATGAAAATCAATTAGATTTCACAAATATTTTAATTTATAAGAATTTATTATTTTACATATTTTATATTTTCTCTATTTACTACTTATTATTTGTTCAATACAATCTATTTTATGAAAAAAAATATAGAGAAAATAAGGCAAAACAAAATATTTTTAATTGTTATTAAAAATATTTTTATAAATTTAAAATATTTGGAGAATTATATTTTAATTGATTTCCATAAAAATTTTATTACAGATATTTAAAAAGCCACATTTATAGTATAGAAACATGAAGTAATAAAATTTATTCTATTCCAATCTTCTCCGCACACATACATATGCAAATTATACATGATACACATACAACACAATAACAAGCATGTAAAGGCAGACAAGGATAGGGGAAAAAAAGGAAAATATAAAAGTCAGTGTAAAATCTGTATGTGTCGTAAAGCGATATACATATAATTGATCGTTCGCATTGAGTGCCACTATTTTCAGAAAAGCAAAAAAAAAAGAAAGTAGATCTCTCTCTCTCTCTTTCTCTCTCTCTCTCTCTGTTTTATACTGTATACAATTTATCTTACATTTACAGTAAGAATAATTTTTATAACAATTTACAGTTATATACGAACAAATAATAAATTTCAATAAAATCAATTTAAATCAAATATGTGTATGTTAGTAAAATCATTACTTCAACGAATTACTTCGACGTATGATGTAATGATAAGATTTACAAGTTTTTTTTACAAATATAGACAAGCTTTTTTTATAGAATGCATATACTTATTACCTATAAAATCATGTGAATATTATTGTATTGTGCGAATATAATTAAAATAAAATTGTAATACATTATAAATAATACATCAAAATTTTTTCTGTATATATATATATATATATATATAGCTATTTTTGTACAGACAGAAAAAATTTGATTGAGATTGTTAACTTATTTCTTCATTGCTCCGGTAACATATTCTTTAAAATCTTAAAGATAAATATACACACATTATAATTCAGCCTCTGTCTTATGGACATAAACTGCAGCGCTTGCAGCATACTCTCCACTTTGGTATATCTATCACATTGCAATATGACCCTCATGGCCCGGTTTTGCGCTTTTTGCAATCAGTTGTGTTTCTCCCATATCAATTAACAGCGTCGCACAATACTCAAAGTGAGGCGCTATGATTGACTTATATATAATACATCTAGTGCCGATATGTAGTTACCTATTCTATTTAAAAAACTCACTTTTTTCCCTATTTTCTTTAGCATATAATCACAGTGGTCCTTAAACCTTAATCTATTGTCAATAATTATGCCTAGATATCTCATTCTTTCCACACGCTCTATCTCCGTTCCATCCAAACATTTCAGTGTAATGTTACCGCTCAGTTCTTTTCTTATATTTCGAACTATCATATATTTCGTTTTCCCTGCCTTCATTTTTAACTTATTTGTATTCATCCATCTTTCCACTGTAACAAATGCCATATTCATTTTTCTTTCTAATTCTGCACTACTCCCTCCAGTCACATACACTAGCGTATCGTCTGCAAACATTTTTATACTACATCCCTCCGGATAGACTTTAATTATATCGTTTATATATATTATAAATAACAAAGGTCCTAATACAGATCCTTGTGGTACTCCATATTCTGTGGCCAACAATGTAGACCATTCATTGTTAAATCGTACCTGCTGTGTTCTATTCTTTAAATATGATCTTAACCATCCCAAAGCTGTTCTTCTAATTCCGTATTGATATAATTTCTCTAACAGTCTTTCTCTATCTATCGTTTCAAAGCTCGCTTGAGATCCATGAAAATTACCCCCACCATTTTTGCCTCACTAACTACCAGTTTCCATTCGTCAATGACTGTTTGAATCGCTGTTTCACACGAATACTGTTTTCTAAAATACTGTTTTCTGACTGATGTTCTGTTATAATACAGTTATCTTCTAAATACGCCTCAATTTGCTTTTTAACTACTAATTCTAATACTTTCTCGAATATTGGTAACATATTAATAGGCCTAAATTCACTTGCTTTTCTGGCTTTTTCTATTTTTGGAATCGGTATTATCGTAGACGTTTTCCAACCTTCTGGACAGCAACCTTCCCTCAAAGAGTTATTTATTATATCAATAAATTCCTCTTTTATTACATAAAATACTGCTTTAAGTATATCACTAGTTAATCCCTCTTCCGTACCTTTCTTTTTTGGTAGTTCCATAACAATTTTTTGTAAATGCTCTATTCTAATCATCTCAAAATTTTCCATTATTCCCTCGCTTTCAATAACAAAAATAATTCTTTTACCTGGGCTTCCTAACTTATCTCTACTTATAGATTTTACTATGTTCTCAATACTCTGTATATAATATAAATTAAATTTATTAGCTATATTGCACCCTTCAGTATTATCTAATATTTCAAAATCTATATTCTCTATTTTTTTTGTACCCGTTGGTTCACCCCTTATTATTTCTTTTAAGGTTTTCCACATAGATGTCGGATTTCCCTTGTTATGATCTATCATATTTTCATAGTATTCTTTTTTCTTTGTCCTGATTAGTTTAACCACTGCATTTCTTTCGATTTTAAACTGTGACCAATTTTCATCCGTATCATCATACAACGCTTTACTGTACGCCTCATCCCTTTTAGCCGCTACTTCCCTTATTTCATCCGAAAACCACTTTTTCCCTTCCCATATTTTCGGAATTCTAAATTTTTTTCTAGGTGCTGTAGCATCCAACGCATCTACTATATTATCGACAAGTTTCTTCGCTCTCACACTGACATTCATATCTTGGCTTTTACCTAATTTATTTTCCACTAATTTAATAAATTCATCTACATTAAACTCTTTAAAATTTCTAGCACTAAATTCTCTGTATTTATTATCAATTTTATTCCCATTAAGATCAACTTTTAACCACGCATGGTCCGTTATTTCAGGTTCATGAATTACTTGCACTTCTATTTTATTATTAGCGTAAATTAAATCTATAATTGTCTTACTATCTTTCGTAATTCTCGTCGGTTTATTTACATATTGTTTCATGCCTAAGCTCAACATTGTCGTTTGTAACTTCTTCGTATAAAACGAGTCCAACATAATATCTATATTAAAGTCTCCTATTACTATACATTCTCCCCGTATTATTAATTCTTCTATTATATCCTCCAGAAATCTCACGAAATCACCATGCGATGAACTCGGTGAATGATATATTACTGTTATCACTCCTTTATACAATTTATCTTTCACCTCAATCGCAGCACACCAACAATTCGCTTCTAACTTTTTTACTAATACCATCTCATATTTAATATCGTCCCTTACATATAAAAGAACCCCTCCTGTATTTCTGTTTTCAGCATCACATCTAATCATACTATACCCCGGTACGTTCACTTCACAGTCTTCAATTTCAGCAGTCACTCTGGTTTCTGATAACGCTATGAACGCAGGATTCATTTTCTTCATAATCTGATGCTGTATCTCGTTTTTATGGGCCATCAAACTTTGCGGATTTGTATATAGTATTAATTCCGTTTCCTTCTGTAGTTGCTATTTATCTTCCTCCCAGCCGGCCCTCCTCTTCTGCTTCTGTATCGCCCTCTTGAAAGTCGGACATTCCGGATCAAGTGCGCCATGCTCATCATTTATTTTCTAATTGTATGTTTGAATCTTAAACATACAATTTATACATCTTTTCTTTGTCGCTGTACATTCACTCACCTTGTGATTTCCTGCACATTTGTGACATGTTTCATTACGCGTACAATTCTTTGCAATATGATAATAATCCCAGCATTTAAAACATCTTTTAATGTTAATGTGATTGAATGCAGGACACTTTCTCCACCCTACATTCAGTTTCCCTTTGCTCAACATTACTTCATGAGTCTCTTCATCTGCTTCAATTATTACGATACCATCTTTTCCTCTTCTTCCGGACTGATCTTTATCATTTCTTTTCTCTTTAACTATTTTCTTCACTATTCGCATATGAATTATTTTTCGCGTCAATTTTGTTCTGCTTCTTAATTGTACCTATTAAATCATCATTCAGCTCCATTTCTTCCTCCAATATTGACAATTTTTATCTTAGGTTTCATCCGCGGTGACTCAGTAACGTTAAAATTCTCGCCCAGCTTGGCTTGTACTGTCGCCTTTAGCTTTTCCATTTCTTCTCCAGTCTCACAGCCGAGAATCACTGTTCCCTTACTTTCTTTTTTTAACTTCGTTATTCCCATAGCCATATTCTTGATATCTACCTTTTCTTTTATCAGTTTTTTAGTTGCTTCACTCTCCTGTTGCACCTTGGGTTTGACAATTATAATATTTTCTTTTTTCTTATCTTTAACTGCTTCACTATAACATCTTTGAGCTCCTCCTGTTAGTCCACCCGCTCCTCCTTGTATAATTCTTCTCAAGTCTTCCAGTTCTTGTTTAATACTTCCAAATTCTTCTCGAACTATTTCCTTAACCATCATTTTAATTTCCTTCTTACATGCTGTTTCCTCTTTTATTTCTTTCACAGTTTTTACAAGCCAATCTATTTTTACGTCAATACTCGATGATCCACTCGCTCCTGATATCCTATTTCCACTGCTTGATGTCGTAAACGAACCCTTAGATCCTGTAGATCCTTATCTTTCCCTGCTGCTCCCCGCTGCTGTCGGTGCCTTCTTCATATCTGCTTCACTTTCAATTGTAAATTTCTCAAATCCAGGATGTGCAAGTAAACATAAAATTTATGATAGAAATCGCGAACTGGTGTCGTGTCCTGGGCCAGGACACGACACCAGTTCGCGATTTCTATCATAAATTTTATGTTTACTTGCACATCCTGGATGGTAAAACAGCTTAACACAAGATTTGCATGCAACAACTTGATTTTTTATTGCCTTCTTACATGCCGAGCATCGATACTCGTCATATTCATCGTTCATATCGATAATTACCGGCCGAAGCTGTTAATACCAGCATAGGCGGTCAATTACCTTTGTCCAAATTCACACGTCAGCGCTTTGTGTCCACCTTTAATGTCTACCTGTCCGGTTCATATTCATTCGGATTACCGGTGCTCGCATAAATACAGGAATCAGTATCGTAATATAACACGCGATGATCTAAACGCTCTAAATATTCGTATAAATTGTCGCAATCGCAACAAAACATATATTACCTTGTCGTTTACAGGTAATATATCGGTTATCTCGTGCTCGAAACTTGTTAATAGCGACATAAAACGCTGATGTGTCTTAACGACTTCGGTGTTTGATAAATTGGATCGCTGGCCGAATTTACTCCAAAATAAATTCAGGCAAAGCTTTGCGACCGAACGTAAACCGGGATTTCGCGCGATGTTACGCTTATCGAGAACAATACCCTCGGTTTCTTCATACTCCCGCAAGTATCGCTCTTTAGCGTCATTGTCCTCGCATTCGCCCGGCCACCCACTTGCTTCCTGTTTAAGTTGTAGAAATGAGTTTATATATTCGGCTAACAATCCACCTTGCCGTGTTTTGCGATTATATTGGCTAATTTTATATTGCCTTTCATTTACTTTTGTCACGAGATAACCTTTTTCGATAGCCTTGCGTAATTCGCAGATCACCCACGTGCTCTCGAATTCGCGTTCGCTAGGACGCTTGTGCGTACACGACGTCCGCGAAAATGTTTCGCAGCAACTGCGACATAAAGCAAATAACAATTTTCCGTGTACGCGATACGGGAGTACTGGATGAAATAAATCGCTCGGTGGAAGTACAATACAACGTACGAGGCCTTCGACAGAATCAAAATTATAATTTGGTGCCGTTCGAATTAAAGTGGAACATCATCGCCGACATAAATATCGGGATGGCCGATAGGGAAAGCACCCGTCTTCAATACATACGGGTACAAAGAACATACATCTACATAACGTATTTTCTCCGTATCCGTGATTTTGTAGAGTCGCGATATTTCCCGTACGTCTACCGAAAAATGCGTCGCGAGGATCGAGCGGTGCTGTTTCCACCATCAGATGGCTCTCGAGAAATTCGCGCATCTCGCGATTGTCCCGCATTTCTCGATCGAAGGTACACTCCCACTTTTCTGTCATTAAGTACCCCCGTTGTCGCAGTCGCCACGAGATCGCGAGAGTTCGTTCGTATCGCGAGTCTATCGTGTCTTTACGGTCCATAGTCGACGAAAGCGTTTCATCGCGATTTATCGGAAAGCACGGTGTACATCCGTGCCAAAAGCAGCCGTGGAATTGCAGCACGTGACGCGACGTTACTCCCGTTTCCGATGTTTTTTCGTAATAACCATCGACGAGTGTGCCGTTGATTGTACGATATTCTCGCGCACGCCCTGCGTGTTTATTGAATGACCGAGCTCGCGCTCCTTCCAGCCACTGTAGAGCTTTACGCGAATACATGTTCGCTTTTCTGACACCTATTGTATTCAAGTGTAAGAAGTTTTTCCGAAAAACTGTCATACACGTCGAAGCAATAGTTGTACATTCCTCGAACGGGCATACATTTCCGCGATCTATAAAAATTTTTCTAAACGCCATGCACGCTCGTCGAAGTATATCAACATCGGTACGGCAATATTGCACTATCTCGTGTTGAAAATCAAACACGGAATTTTTTAGCCGCATGTCCGTGTGCCACGCGAGAAAGCGTTCGCGCTCTTTCGATTTCATAGTTTCGGGAGAGTAGTAATGTGCGGTGAGTAATGGTCCGACATGCGATTGATTTTCGATAGTATTGAATAAATGCGGGAAAATGCCTTTATCCGACGTATCCTTCAACCCGAAAGCCTTCGGTAAATCAGATAAACGCATCGGCATATAATTCACGCTATCGATAAACTTTGTACGTCCAACCGTTAATACGACGATCTTTGTCGCGTTCAAAGTCATTATCGGCTCGAGATTGACGCGATTTTCTACAATATATTTAAAAATAAATTGAGCGTCGAACGCTTTCGCATTGTGTGCTGTGCATATGATCTATTTGAAATATTTCGTCTTTCGCATTGCGAAATCGACAAAATGTTTCACCGGATCGTTACGAAACACGAACTCTCGCGGAACGGCACTGGGGTTGCGCCGAATAAAGGATGGGGATCCTCGGGTCGCGCAAGATATTTGCAGAGAAGCTGTATTTTTCTTTTCCAAGAATATATATTTTCGTTAAATTTGATTTGGTGTTACACTTTTGATTTAGTCCTCGATTCCACTTAAATATCCGCGTAGTATTCGGTGGTTAGGTAGCGAGCGATTCTCAGTAATTCTTCTTGATTCGTATTTTTATTAGCGACTGTCCTCGCAGGTTGACTCTCGGTCTTATATATTCTTTTGTTCTTAGATTTCTTTTGGGAAAGGCCCTCGGAAATAGGTCTCTGATTGGTTAATAATATTCATTTTTGATCTAAGTGCAAGCGAAGCAGATCGAAGTCGCAGGTCTTCGCTCGCATCTCGCGATTTCCGGTGCTTCGCGCGTGTCTCGCTGCGTTAGCGTTTTCGTGCGACGAGTGTTTGGCGAGAGCGCTCTTTTATGTGAGTAAAAATATTTTATAATATTCTACAGTAAATTCTTATTCCTAATAAATACTAGTTATAGTCATTCGGATTATAACAACGGACATATCATTCGGATAGCGGACGTATCGCGAAACTCGCTTCTCTGGCGATTACCCCGAATCTTCTAAATCGACGCGCATTTTCTCTAATCAAAGTTATGTAATTAAAATTATTGCTGACCTGTTGTTGCTGTTGTCGCGCCTGCTGTTGCAATTGTCTATGCTGCTCCTCTTCCACCTCTTCACTCTCTTCCGTCTCCGACGAAATATTATCCTCTTCATTCTCTTCCCTCGCGATTACTCCTCCATTATTCTGCGAGTGCGATAATAATACTCTCTCAGGCTCGTCGCTTTGATCGCTTCCTCTACCCCCTCCGCACTTTGTACTATCAAAAAAAGAAAATTGTTAAATTGAATATACATTATATAAAATACTAAGATATTGCTTTTCTTTGATGCTCGAATTTAATCTTCGCGCAACTGTTAGCGTTATAATACAACGAGATAACTCACCTTTTGGTGGTTATCGGCATATCACGAGTAACGCTTCCTGCTCCCCCGGCGCTAATATTCCGGAGAATAGTTAACCGGCAAGCGACGAATTGCTAAAAACTTAAATTCGTTTAAGATTAAATTCGAACATAAAAATTTGAAAATAGTAAAATAACTCCGTTACCTTCCACACGAGGATCATATTCATCTTCTTCGTCCTCCTCGTGATTTTCTTCCTTCATTTCTTTTTCCTCTTCATAATTTTCCTCCTCCTCGTCTTCTCGCTCCTCTTCCTCCGGTTCCTTTTCCCGCTCCATTTCTACTATTTTAACATTTGAAATTTTATTATAAATATAATATATAATATATAATTTAAAAGTTTTATATTACTTTGTATTTAAATTTTTCAGAGCTATGTAAACTTATATTTTCTAAATATCGTCTTACCTTGTGTGAACACCTCGCTATCCGCTAAGCTTACAGCAATTATAGAACCGTCGTCGTCATCGTCGTCAACGTCGTTGTCGACATTTTATTATTATTAATAATATCATCTTCGTCATTTAAAATAATATATTTATATATTAAAATTATTATTAATTTCTATATTAAAAAAGAATATTTTATTATTTTTCTAAAAAATATTAACTTACCAGATATCAAGAGACACGGTAGTGTCTCGCGCCAAGACCACGCGTAGCGAGCCTATGCGCAGCGACCGCAGGCACTCCGTGTATCTATACGCGAGTCGGACTTTTGAAAGTATCTCATATTATCAGATCTCATAGAACGGCTGGACTGATCGAATTCTTGATAGGCCTAATCGATAGCTTGGGTTTCAATTATATAAGGAAAATGTCTTTATTTTTGCTCTACGTGTTATACAAACGGAGATATTATAATGCAAAGTTTGATTTATTAAAAAATTGTTGATTCAAGTTTTGGTCATCGACGTCGTCGACCTTCTCAATGCGCATGTGCGTGACAAAATGTACTGTTCGAGCAGTCAATGTTAGATTGCGTTAATGTCGCGCCTTGATCTCCTTAAATGTTAGGTTATTATTATTAGGTTATAGGTTATCTGTCAGTTTTGACGCGCGTAGGTCAGATTTGAGTTTTGATCACACGCGTAGGTTAAAAATTTGATTGATTTGATGATTGAAAGAATGAATCAAATATTCATTGTAATCGTTTAAAAAAATTGTTTATAATTGTTTATATAAAATAAGGAAGTAAATAAAAGTCAATAATGTAAAGAAAAAGTCATAAAAATTTGATAATTCATAGCACTATTATGAGTGCTATAAGCTATTAAAAATGCATATTTATGATTTTTTATTATTAGCTTTATCACTTCTTTATTTTATACCAATAATTACATATTTATGAAAAAATAGTAGAATGGTAGTGTGAAAAAAATATATATCACATATATGTGCTATTACATTTCACATGTATTTCACATGTATGCAGTATAGTATTGCAAACTGTAAATTCTGTTAATTTTTCATAAGTATATATTTATATATATGCGCAATTACTTTCTTGTTACGCTACCATCCTACTATTTTTGTTGTTGTAAGAAGTTGTTAACATGGTAGCGTAACAAAAAGTAGTTATTATAATGAAAGAAATAATATGACTGTAGCGTAACAAAGTAGAAAGTAGTAATTATTATATAAATATATATTTATATGAAAGAAATAGTAGAATTTTGCAATATACTTATACCTGCTGTCTATATGAGTTTGAAAATGATAGCTGATTAATTTCAACTTCTTGTGGGACAGCTTGTATTATACAATGAATCAAAATTATTACTATAATAAATAAATCAGAAAATTTTAAAATTGATTACGATTGATGAATTTTTATTTAATTGAACTCTCATAACGTAAATGTATTTATTATATAATAATATATAATTACACAATACAAAATATCTTTTTGCCATGTAGCGAGCATACAAATTCTGTGGAGTGTAAATAAAAAAAAATTAAGAGAAAATGGAGAAAATAAATGCCGGACACTACCGTTTTTATCTCTTTTTACGTTAACAATCGCGGATTTACGTGCAAAGAGGTTTTTTTATTTAATATTGTTTACATTAATTTTATATTTTGATAACAATATAAAATTAATGTAAACAATATTACAATATAAATATCTTTGCACATAAATCCGCGATTGTTATAATATTGTTTACATTAATTTTATATTTTGTTAATGTAAACAATTACAATATAAATATCTTTGCACGTAAATCCGCGATTGTTACAATACAAAATAAACTAAACAAATAAATTGAACTGAAATAAACTAAACTGTTGTTACAACACAAAATAAACTAAACTGAAATAAACTGAACTGAAAAATAAACTAAAAAAAGAATACATGTTTGTTCTGAAACTACTGTTACTCGTTTGTTCTTAATAAAAAGAATTTTAATTTTAATTTTAAAAATTAATAAAAACAGTGTTGCGGTTTCCTCGACCACGTCCTCGATCACGTCCTCGACCACGTTCTCTTCCAGTTCGTGTCCATCTAGGTGGTTGCGTAACTATATATACAATACAACAAAAAATAATTAATTTGTTGTATTATAACTGTATATTATACATATTATACATATATGAGGAACGTTCATAAAGTCGTACCTTTTGTCCATAAGAAAAAGAATGAGGTGATTAAAATTGTGCATATTTATTAGTTTTTTTCTATTATGAATCCTGCAGAGTTATACATGATTCCCAGCGATGCAAAATCTGTCAGTTACAATTATTGTAAAAATTGACACATTGTTTTTTAAAAAAATGTGTCGAATTTTATAATGATTATATCCGACAGATTTTGCATCGCTGGGAAAAATGTGTAACTTTGCAGAATTCATATATAGGTATAGGAAAAAGACTAATAAATGTGCACAGTTTTAACCACTTCATTCTTTTCCTTATAGGCAAAGGTACGACTTTATAAACACCTCACATATATATATCAAGAAATAGTGCTTTGTGTATATATTTATATTTACCTTTTGCATGCGGTTCATCTATGGATTGTTGCACATTGTGTTCCGGTAAAGATTGTGATGATGGCGATGGCATCGACGATTGTGGCAGCACTGACGATATCGGCGACTGAGGATATTGTGAGGGCATTGGCGCTTTATCAAACATAGTAGTATTGTCTTGCGTCAAGTTTACTGTCAATTTGTTCTTCAATTTGCTCAATTCATATTTCAATTTAAGATTTTCATTATATTGTTCCTGAATTTTATTCTTTGCAGCAGCCAAAGACACTTTTAAGTCTTCTTGATCTACAAATATAATTAAAGTAATGTATTATTAATTTTTTGTATTATGAATTTTGTATTTAAACTTATATTTTATAGATATAGAATTTATTATTTAATAATTGTACCTTTTGTACACCTTTGTACTTGAGCATATTTGTATCTTGTTAAATTTACTTTACCTAAAAATTAAATTAAAATTAGTTTAATTTAGTTTTCAATAATTAAATCATATCATTATTATATATACAGAATGTCCCATTTTAAAGTTTACAGTGCTATATCTTGCAAATAAATGATTTTATTGAAAAATATTTCAGATAAAAATTGTATAATTTTAAAGGGGGTGTAAAACGATGACAATAATTTGATCTTGTCTAGTTGTTTAAGTTATCTTTAATTTCTTAAATAAAACCATATGTTTTACATAAATCAATTTTTTATAATATTCTGCATAAAAAAGTAATAAGAGTAGGATGATCAAAAAGTGAACAGTTTACAAGTATTTTATATTTTAATTTGACATACTCTTATATAAACGATGAAATATCTCATAAATTGCAGAATATTGTGAAGAATCGATTTATGAAAAAAAAAAAAAAAAAAAAAATGGTTTCATTTAAGAAATTAAGGATGACCTCATGATTTTCAAACAACTAGCCAAAGTCAAATCATTATCACCGTATTATGTCCCCCTTGAAATCATACAACTTTCATCTAAAACATTTTTCAATAAATTTATTAGTTTGCAAGATATATTAGTACTGTAAATTTTAAAATGGGACATCCTGTATGTGTACACACACACACACACACACGATTAATAAAATAAATTTTAAAACATTTAAATAAATGTAAAGATAGAAAACTTTAATTGAAGTAACAATTATAAACATATCTACCTTTATGATCCATATTTTTTAGCTCCTGTTTTTTTAGTTCCACTAAAGCCAATCGTAAATCTCTTGGAGCTATATCTGTAAAAAGAAATATTGTAATAAATTAATTATTTTATTGAATGATTAAAATAAATAAAAATACGATATAAACTTTTATTTAAAAAATTAAAATAATCCGAACATTTAAGAGTGATTAATTATATTAATTAATCATATCTATATCATATTGTATGTATGTATGTATGTATGTATTGGGTATTTATTCCCCGCAGGGTTATAAAGGCGCTTTTCAAAAGAGCGTTCCCCAACCTTTTACAACCTCCTAAACTCTCCCCGTACCTGGCCATTTGCGACCTCACAATATATATACCAAAAAAAACAAAAATAATAATAATACAAGCTAATCCAACTTCTCTCCTCCTTCTCTTTCCTCTCGCCCCGATTCGTTCTTCCTTCCTATTTCACTTCTCTCTTTTCTCCTGTCCTGTTCTGACTCCTCCAACATATATTCCTTCCTCATCGGGCCCCCTGTCATTTACCTTTCAGATACTAAACAAAAAACAGAAACAGAAACCTTATAATTCTCCTTGTATTATACCTCTCCCTCTGCACCATCTCCTCTCCTTCTCCTTAACCTCTTCCTTCCTCTTGTCATCGTCATCTCGCTGTTCTTGCCGCCTCCTTTCTCTCTTTCTCTTTATCCTCCTTTTTCTCTCCTCTTCTCTCCTTCACCCCTCCCTCTCCCATCTCCCTCTCTCTTTTGCTCGCATCCTGCCTCCTCTTCATTCATTCCTTGATCTTCCCACTTTTCTTCTCCTTCTTCCTCCTAGTCTTCATCTTCCTTCCTCTCCCATTCTCCTTCCCCTTGCTTTTCTCCATTTCCTATTCTCCTTATGACTCTTTCTTTTCCACCATGTCTGATCTTCCTTTCGTCCATCTCAGTTCCTCCGCGTCCCAGAACCATTCTTCGCCATCGATCCATATCCTCTTATTCGTCATCTCCACTATTCTTCCCCTCTTTCTCTCCATCCTCGCCTTCTCTACTATCCTCCACCTTGCGCTTCTCTCCTCCATCGTCAAATCCTCATCAATCCAAACTCCCCATTTCTTACTTATCTCCCGGCAATTTTCCACTATCTCCTCCTTATCCTTTTCCTCCTTCATCTCCACGATCAGTACCCATGCTCCCGTCTCTCCTATCCTCTCCATTATTTCTCCTATCTTCGCTTCCTTCTCTATCACTCTCGCTATAATCTCTTCCACAAACATTTGCCTCTCTTCTTGGTCTTTTCCTTCCACTCCTTTCCAAATCAAGTTCCTCTTTCTCTTCCTTCTTCTCTCCTGTTCTTCCCTCTTTTCCTTTTCCTTTCGACCTCTCTCCCGTCTTTCCATCTCTCTCCTCCTTTTCTCCTCCCTTTCCTCTATCTTCCTCCATACCTCCAATTCTTTCCATTCTTTCAATTCTTTACTTCCCTTCTCTTTTTTATCCATCTCCATCCTTCTTCTGCCCTCTCTGTCTCCTTCTCCTTCCTCTTGCTGCAGACCTCCCTCTCTTTCGCTTCCTTTCTTCTCATTCCATATGCATTCCTCCCTGGCGCTCTTGTCCTCCTCTTGTTTTACTATCTTCCACCATTCCTCTTCCTCGCTCTCCTCTTCTCCTCCTCTTCCCTTTTTTCCTTCTTTTTCTTCCCTGCTCTCTAACTCCCTCTCATTGCATCCCCTTAGTTCCACGTCTTCCTCTCTCTCTTCGGCCTCACCCTCCTTCTTTCTTCCTTCCCTCTTGCCTTCATTTTCTTTCTTCACTTTCCTTCCTCCTTGAGCTGATCCTTCCTCAATTGTATCCTCAGCCTTCGTGCCCCAATGACTTAAACTTTCCTCCTTTTCTTCCTCATCTTTCTTCATATGGTCTCCATTCAGTGGTTTCTCTTTTAACGCCTCTCCTTCTCCCCTCTTCTCATCATCACTCTGCCTTGTATCTCCCCCCTCTCTTTCTCCTCCTCTTTCTTACACTCACCTCCGTCTCCTTTCTCTTCTACAATCAACTCCTGCTCTTCCATCCTCTTGTCCTCTCTCCGCCTGTCTTCCTTCCTCCTATCCCTCTCCTCGTCCTCGTCAGCCTCCTTCTCCTCCTTTCCTTTCTCTATCTCCCTCTCCGCTCTCTGTATCTCTTCTGTCTTCTCTGTCCTCTCGCCCTGTACTTCCTTCCTTTCTTCCGCCTCTCCTTCCCTTTCTACATATGTCCTATTCTTTCTCTCCTCTTCCCTTCTCTCCGCAGCTCCTTGCTTCTCTCTCCACCTTTCTAACCTCTTTCCTGACCATTCTTCCAAAATCTCCACTATCCTTATCACCAACTCCTTCAATTCCTTTAACTCCTTTATCCCCTCCTTCGCCTCCATTTCCTTCCTTATCTTTATCCACCTTGTCAGCGTCCTTTCCTCTTTATCTCCCTTATCTCACACTTTCCCCGGCTTTCCAACCTTCTTCCAATCTTCCGACGCATTTGTCAGCTGGATCGCCATCGACCCTGCACGTGTCGATCATACCGTGGCGCCCTCTTTCACAACCCACTTCCTCTCTCGTATTCCTTCGCTGTCTCCATCTAAACCGCTCGACCCACTCTCTTCCTGCAGCAACCTCCGTGGCGCCCTCTCCATCTATCCTTTCTCTCATTTAAGCCTCTCCGTGCTGTCCAGCGCCCTCTCTCTCATCTCTTCTTCCTCTTCTTCCACGTCACGTCTCCTCGTCCTTTTTTCACGCTGCTCCATCTTTTTCCACTTTCCACAGAATCCTTTCTTCTTCGTTCTCAAGCTCTCCAACAACTCCCTCAACTCCTCCTGTGTTCTTCTATCCGCCTCTTATTTCCTTCTCCTCCCTCTCACCCAACAACCACCTTTTTCCCATCCCAACACGGAGCACTACGTTCCGCCTGTCACTACCTCGGCGGCCATTCCCCTCTCTCTATTTATATCATATTAATAATCATTAATTAAACAAATTTATATATAATTTAATTTAATTTTTATATACTTTTGACGTAGCTAATCTTTTCTGGTATAAATATATATATATAAATATATGTTTTATCATTTTATCAATATATATAGAGAATTATTAGGTTAAGTTGAATGATAAATATTTACCTTTCGTTTTTGTATGTGGTGTTTGAGATCTATGTTCATTTATTTGATATTGCTGCTGTTTTTGTATTGCTTTTGGTTTCAGAGCAGTTTGAATTAATTGCATGTCCTCTTCAGAAATATCTGAAAATACATTAAATATTAATTACCAGATATTAAATTTTAATTACTTAAACAATTGAAATCTTAAATTATATATATTTATCTCTCTTTTATATAATTACCTTTTATATAATTTTCCTCTATTATTTTAGTTTTACTATGATTCTGCTGTTGGTCTGATACATTTTCCTCAGACATATCTGTAAAAGAAAATATTACGTGATTAGGTGAAAAAATATTTAACATATGTGTATATTATATATATAACATTTTTAAATAATATAATTATATTCATTTAAAAATGTTATATAAATATAATATACATGTTTTGCATAATGAAAAACACACCAGAAAAAGAGAAATAGCTGAGATGTTTTATATAAAAAAGTTTAATAATACCCTTAACCTACATAGAGAGACACAGAGAATTTAAATATTTTATTATTATATACGATAAGGTTATTAAAGTCATTTAATGTTTGTTGCTTTAGGACTTAAATATTCACAGTTACGGATTAGTCGTGTCATAAGACACATGTATTATATTTATTATTAACCATCCTTACATCACGCATATACCATTTATATAATGGCATTTCATTTGATACCGTAATTAATACATCTGACTGTAAGTTCGTCTATACTTTTGTATCCAATCATAACCATGCCATAATATTGTATGTTTAAAATATTGTAATAACTGTTTCAGTTCACATTTGATAATGACCTAAACCTAAGGTCGAAACGTTATGAATTTTATCCAATAAATGAATTCAAATTAGTTCAGTTTTTTGGTCGTCTATACAAACCTTCTTCTATATTCTTTACGACTGGCGGATTTAAAAAAATATATATTATAATTTTTTTAAAAATATATATTATTATTATATAATATACATGTTTATTTAATTTTTCAATTAATCACAATATTTTTATAGTTTCATTACGCTGCGTATTTTTTAAATCTACAGCTGCAAGGGGCAACTTCTCTTTAGACATATCTGTAAAGAAAAATATTAATTAACTGTAAATTAAAATATCGTTTAACACATGTGTACATTTATATAACATTTTAATATAATATTATATTTATTTACCTCTTACAATTTTATGTTGCGTATTTAAATCTACAGTTGCAAGGGGCAACTTCTCTTCAGACATATCTGTAAAGAAAAATATTAATTAACTGTAAATTAAAATATCGTTTAACACATGTGTACATTTATATAACATTTTAATATAAATATTATACTTATTTACCTTTTACAATTTTATGCTGCTTATTTAGGTCTTCGAGGGATAAATTTTCTTTAGATATATCTGTAAAAAAATATTAAGTGATTAGTAAATTAATCTGTAAAGAAAAATATTAACTGATTACTTCTCTACTTTATATATATATATATATATATATATATATATATATGGAATGCAAGAATACTCTCATTTAAATACGCAGTATAATATTTATATTAAAATGTTATATAAATATACACGTGTGTTAAACGATATTTTAATATACTAATCACATTTCATGTTTTTTTTAGTATATATCTAAAGAAAATTTACCCCTTGCAAACCTAAATAAGCAGCATAAAACTATAAAAGGTAAATAAATATAATATATATATATATATATATATATATTGAATTCTGTTTTAAAAATATTTTATGTTCTAATTTTGGACATGCTGTCTGTAATTATATTAATTTTTTACATATTGACGATTTGATATAATTACAGACAGCATGTCCAAAATCAGAACATAAAATATTTTTAAGATAAAGCTTAAAGTTAGTCAAAAATATTATATGCGATGTACTTACTATTAAGGTTGGTGTAATCAAATCTGATCCTCGCAGTCGAGGTGTAGTCAAAGGTTCTGGAATATTTCTGGAATAGTATGGTCAATATCCAGCACAATGAGAGAAGAGAGAATGATGTGCGCATAAGTAAATTCTTTTGTGATGTATTTATAAAGAAAAATATTAAATGATTAGTTGAAAAATTAAAATATTGTTTAATTACTTCTGTATATTATAATATTAGACATATAGCGATACTAGAAACAATCTAGAAAACATAGTGTTGTATAACGTGTAACTAATATGCATGTTACATATAACGTATATGTTCATTGTAATTTCCCACTCATACATATATAACATTTATAATATAACATATGTTACAATGTAGTTATATTGTAATTATATCCAGTCAAATAGTATAGTGGCTCATCGATATTGTAGAACGCTGAGGCAATTTGATTAACTTTGGTATCCTACATTATCGCTAAATCACTGTGTTATCTAGGATATAATTATAATATAATTACAATGAAACATATATTATATTACAAATATTACATCTATAAATGAGGAATTACAACATGTGCGTTACGTGGAATGTGCATAGTAGTTACACGTTATACAACACTTATATATCTGTATTTGCTAGAAACTCAAGAACAATCATATCTAATTGAACAGAATATATAATTTGAACACAACTACAACTTATTATACATATATTTTCTATTGTTATATATTCTCTCTCTCTCTCTCTCTCTCTCTCTCTCTCTCTCCCCTTTTCAATATGAATTTTATACATATTAGCAATCTGATATAATTACAGAAGTACTATATCCAAAATTGAGACATAAAACTTTTTTAAGACGTCTTTAAAACATCTTTAAGACTTTTTATGTTCCATTCCAATTATGGACATGTGTGCTATCTGGAATATTTTAAAGACTAAAACTTTAACGAAGTACTAATTAAAATATTAAGAAAAAGTCGAAAATATTGTGTAAGATGTACTTACGTATTAAAATTGGCCGAATTAAATCCTCGCAGTCAAGGTGGTCGAAGGTATTCTGGAATATTCTTTCACAATTGTGTGGTCAATATGAGTAGTATGTCATATATAGGGAGTCAAAACAAACCCCCACCACTCGACCACTGGCGCCGTCCCCCCACCACTCGACCACTGGCGTCGACCCCCCACCACTCGGTCACTGACGCTGTCCGATATGGCCCGTCAAACTAACCCCCTCCACTCCCCGCTGGTTTTCGATTAGATAAGACAGTGTCACACCTTATATCTGATAGCGATATTATTATTAGTGATAATGAAGCATTTAAAAGTTAAACAATAGAAACAAAGGTCAGTGACAGCGTGATGAAAAAAATAACAAAATTATCGGTTGAAGATTACAATAGAGCTTTACGAGAGTGTTTCGCTGTTAAAAGGAAAAAGGGAAAGAGTGAAAAGAAAATACTGGATAATTTAAATAAAAAAAAAGACACATTTATTCATGGTGATTTTACAAAAGTCAATATACTTATTACAAATATAATACATAAGGTTAAAAGTGATACATAGGAGTATGTTATTAAAATTATAGAATGATATCAGTTAGCAACTACGATGGCATGTTTCTTATTTTAGCGGAGAAAAATTTTGCGGAATAAATTTACGACTAATCGGTCGTTGTGTTCACAATTTTCGGTAAAAAGAGTAAGAAACTGATTAAGATCGTAACCGACAGACATATAATATAGAAATACACAGCTAAATTGTCCGCAAGTTTGTGAAAAAAATCCTTGTAGTTGTCGAGTATTCCATCGGTGGATGATAGAGTTTCGTCGAAGACGAAGGAGAAATCCGGGCTCCAGGAGTGGTATTCCATAGCTGTCGAAGTAGGTGCCTATACCGTGTTCATCGAGGAAAAAGGCGACCCAATGTTCTCCAGGTCGATTATGATCGTCTGTATTAGCGACGATAGCTGTCGACCTCGTCCACACCCTCGGAACTCTGTCGGAGGGATAGACACCCACATGCTTGGCATCGATACGGCGCAATGCTCGTAGAATTTCGCAAGAGTTCATTTTTTTGGTACAAAGACGAACGCGTGGATCCTGGTATTATTTGAATAACTTCGGCTTTAATTTCTCCCTCTGTAACGTTTTCGCTCGTCGATTTGAGCTTCGCAAGACTTTCTTCTTTTTCTTCTTATTCTTTTTCAATCGCCTGCTCGGCTCTTGACAATTTTTTTATCTCTTATATATTATCCGTTTGAGTTTTAATATTATGAATTAGAACGGGATTGCCATTTACGTTGCAAGCAGAATAATCCTTGTTGCAGCTGGTTTTCACGCTTTCGTAGCTGACGTCGTCCTGATAATTTTCGGGGGAACTACAAGTATCGGGTTGACTTACGCTGAAAGTATCGCTGCTGCCGCTATTATTTTGATCGAGTAGCCAACGTTTCAATTTGTAAGCGTTATGTAACGCGCAATGAAAGATTTTTCGAATTCCGTGATGAGCGCAATATTGTCCGCACTCTTCCTCTAACATTAGATTTTTGAATGCTAGAGAGATACCTTCCAAATTATATATCTCTCTGGAAAGTGGATTTCGCAAGTAGTGTGCTTTTTCATTGCCTCTACCGTAAATGTGATGCGTGTGCCTTATAATTTCACGTAAATGTAATGTAAAATATTTTGGATTAGCCTCGCCGTCGAACCATTCGATCCCATGATAATTTCGTGTGAGCCAGCGGTTTTGTCGTCTTACTTTTTCGGATAATTCAGTGAACGGATGCGGCGGTATCATAACCCAATGGTCGACGATCGACGCGTTAATCGCAACAACCGCGTCTTCCTTGGAAAGAAACTTCTCGCTCGCATCGTGGAAGCCTTGTATGTCGATGACTATATCTATATTGCGAAGAAAAACTTATACGCTTTTGTTGGCGAGGTTTAAGCTTTTCACGACCGTCGACGAGAGCGTCTCGAAGGAAACTGATATTTCTTTTCGTTACATTATAAGTTTTTTTCTCGTGAAACGCATCGGCGAATGAAAGTGGAGGAGGATGGGGGAAAAAAAAATACGTAAAAATTTTTTATCGAGTATGTTGCAACGACAGGCATGCCGTCATAAAAAATTTAACCGGAAAAATCGACAATGACTTGACGAGACGAGTCGATTTCTATTACATTATCAAATTCTGCGTAAACAATACAGTTAATTGTCTCGTTGAGCGCCTTTTCGAAACGTACCTCTAATCGTAAACTACCGTGTCTCACGAGATTCCAATGACCGGCGCAATTAGCGGACAAATCAGGTATGAGATCAAAAGCTAAAAGAGTGTATCCCTTGGAATAATCATCTCTACTTATAGAATTTCCCTCGTTCAAGAAATGGATGCCCGTTCCCGAAAAGAGTGTTTGATAAGCATCGATGTAAAGCGATTCTTCCGGCGAGAAAAGCGGCTGTAACGGCCTACTGGGAATTTGTGTACCGTCGACGTACAGAGAGAAGAAATTTATGCTGTAATTTTTAAAATTAAACGGATTTAATTTTCTATCTCCATTAAATGCTTTGTTATTAACGAAACCGACTATTATTCGTTTCGGCAGTTGTCTGAGTATTACGTTATCTAATGATTCCCCCACAACACCGCTGTGAATCGTAAATGTTTTAACCTCGACTCTCGTAAGCGGATATTTAGCCGTAACTTTACTCAGCAATCTCTAGCATGTGCGAGTAACACTCCGGCACTTAGTTTCGCTCTTCTCACTAGCAAACTGGCATCGAGAATATGTATTTTCGACATGCTGTTGCTTTCCATGAGACAAAATGAATCTTTCGAGCGGACGAGTCTTAATCTTACTTCCACGCCGTTAATTAAAAATTTATCTTGATTGAAAACGTCGCAATGCAGATGTCCTATAAGATCTATCGCTCGCCCGTTGCGAATGTAATGGGCGCGTCTCACGAGAGCGGTATTGCCTTTCGATTCCAGCGATTCGTCCATGCGACCCGGTGTGTCCGCGTCCCATAGACATGACGTTAGATGGGAAGTTTTTGCGGGTGAAGAATAATTTAACAATACCTCGATGTACGCGCGGTACGCGTAAGCGTTGTTTGGAAGCGACACGAGCTTTTGATTGAAATACACGTCGACCTGATTGAAGATGGAATGAAGTAAATGATTTACGGGTCCTACGACGGTCTCTGCGGCTGCGCCGGTTGTTCCTGGAGCTCGAGCCTTTGAATCGTCGCCCGATTTCGCGCGCACGCGAAGACTCAGCAGGGTATGCGTGAGATCTAGATATTCTTCTCCGTAACCAGGGACGACGAATTCTATCGGTGAATCGTCCGAGAGAGAGATCACGGGTTTGTAATGAATCCATTACGAGCTCTCGATACTAGTCTGCGTAGGCGTTAAAGAAAAGAGATCAAATTCGCTCTTTAAACACTCGTACGAATGCGTGTGAAGAAAAGACATACTTCACTGACAATTGTTTCGTCGTTGTTGTCTTCGTCGTGGTTGAATGTGCGTGAATTAAAATAGCGTTGTTTAAGAAAATATATCAGATACGGTACGTTTTTTGCCAATTTTACGTCGTTTCGCAGTTGTGCTGAGTCTTTTTACCCTCGTACGGGTTTTCTTCCTCTTATTCTTCGATGATTTTGTCTTCTTTTTTGCCTTGATTTTCGATAAACTTTTCTTATTCGAGCGACGGCGTTTAACGATGCGCGTGTCAAGCCCGGCAAAGGAGAAATGAGCTACGTGTATTTTCGCACCCGATTTATATCCCGAACCTTTCATGAGGCTAGTTATTTTTTCTTTAGCCTGTCTCTTGAGATTGTTACGCGATTCTTTAAAACGATGTTTGGCTGCTACCTTGAACGGTGTATTGTGTTCTACATCATCGATTATATTAACGCTCGCGCGTAAAGCCTCTTTACCCATTGCTCGCGCAGCAGTACCTAGATAAGGCAGCACGCGTCTGAATAAGCCCCGAGAAAACTCTCGATACCATGCCCGCGTTGATAGGGCGATCCGGCGAAAACTCGTGGAATTCCACCACCGCGAGCTCCTCCGTTCTGTAATTCGTCGTAATACCTCGAATAATAATCCATCAGCAGAGAAAGAACGAACAAATTTTCTTTTCTTTTCTTCTCCCTTTGCCGTTTTCTCCGTCATATACACCGAGTATTCTTACGATATCTAATCGATACGTCTAAAGTGCAATGTCACCGTCAGAGTCCCGAATTCGAATGGTATACTTTGACCCAGCTGATCTCTTATATCTATTTCGATCGTACGGAAACACGTTTGACGCAACGTGATGTATTGAGCGGGCGAGAAATGTCTTATCTGAGTTGATGCGAACGCGTAATCATTTCGCGAGTCGAGCGCGACTATTCGAAGAAGGGAAGATAGTACATCGCCGGTAATATAAGGTTTGCAAATGTCGCAATAGACAAAGAGCTTGTCGGGAATACCTCGCGACAAACTACCTGGTTCGTCACTTATTAACATACGCGAGTGCGTGAGCTCGTAAAATAGCAGAGAATGCAACTCTTCATCATAAACTCATGATGGTAAAACGTCTGGTATAACGGAACTACTTTCGATTTTAACGAGCTTTTCGCTGTTATTGTGCATTTTGATACCAATTTCATTATAAAACCACGTGCAGCGGAGATGGTACAGCGGGCTCACTATCGAGTTGAACAAGATCTCTACGCTTGATGTGTATATCAAAGCCGAGTATGCGGCGAAGTTTGTCGGATAAAATTTACATAATGCGTCATACTACAATTTTTTTCTTCGCAGTCAAGTTTCATGAAAATTTTACCTCCCATGAAGATGACGAAATGCCAAACGATATGCGAATCGACAGATTTAGCAGCGTGATTCACACACGCGATAAGGGTACGGGAATCGACGTGCGGGACAGAGAATGCGTGAATTGAACTGCCAATCAGCGCTCTTCCGCATTTTTCTATCTCGCATGTTTTTCCGTGCCCTGTGCACACGGTGCGTGAAATACATGAAAATGACGCGTTCCGGGAAATAAATACATAATTAAAAAAATAAGTATTTCACCGAAACAGTAATATTTGCTAATTTTATTCAAGTATACTATTTAAAATGTTGAAATAAATATTATTGCGACAGTATTGAATAAATTTAATTTAAAATTATATTATTACAAAAATTGTCTTTGAATCCTATGACGCATTTTTGGTCATTTTCCCGTATCATGTGCACATGGCACACAAAATTATGCGTGTGCGTCATTATTATTGATGTGTCTAGAGTTTTGAAGCAATGATTAAAAATGGATAACAAATTAATGTTACAAGAAGCTATTAAAATTTTAATGAAATTTTATATAAAAACTGCAATGTTACCTTATCGAAAGAAAAAAGTAAGGTCAACATTAACTAAACTATTTATATTATATGAAATAATATCAAAGAAAAAAATTCAAAGAAGTGTATGGGTTCGACCAATTTATACAGTGGAACAACAATTTCTTCAAGGAGACAGTAACAATTTAGTTACAATGTTAAGAACAACAGATCCATCGTTGTATTTTAATTATTTCAGAATGCAGGTGGATATTTTTGATAAACTGTTTGTTTTAGTGGGTCCTAAAATTGAAAAAGAATATTTTATAAGAGAACCAATTTCCTCTCGAACAAGGCTTGAAATTTGTATTAGATATTTAGCCAGCGGTGATAGCATGAAGTCTGTAGGATATGCTTTTAGAGTTGCTCCAAACACAGTTTCTAAAATTGTACATGAAACTTGTAATGAAATTTGGAATACATTAAAAGATATAGTTATGCCTGTGCCAAGTACACAGAAATGGAAAAAGATAGCGCAAGATTTTGAAAAACTGTTCGGAATTTTCCTCATTGCATTGGAGCGATTGATGGAAGGCACATGGTAATAGAGGTAATAATTTTAGCTTTTTTTTATTTAAGGGATATTGATAGAAATATGTTATAAATGTTTAATTATATTTCAGGCTTCTCCGCATAGTGGTTCCATTTATTTCAATTATAAAAAAAATCACAGCATCAATTTTACCGGTGTTTCTGATGCACACTATCGTTTCATTTTGATTGATGTTGAGCAGAAGGTCGTCGCAGCGATGGTGGAGTGTTTGCTAATAGCAGTATACAATCGGGATTACAATCATACACTTTAAATGTACCTTCGCCTGCTCCAGTTGGTAAAAGGGAGCTGCCATATGTTTTGGTTGGTGACGAAGCGTATCCTTTAGCACCGTACTTGATGCGACCTTATCCAAGAAGATCAAATCTTGACTTAAGAAAAAAGGTGTACAATTATCGTCTCAGCAGAGCAAGGCGTATCATTGAAAATGCCTTTGGCATTTTGGTAGCAAGGTGGAGAATTTTTCGTAGGCCTATAAATCTCACCATTTCCAAAGCAGAGAAGATTGTGTTAGCTACAATATGTTTACATAATTTCGTTATTACTAATGAAATGGAAAAGCGTCCTCAAGAAAGACAGTATTTGTGTTATAATGATAACGACAAGCAGCAAACATCATGCTTAACAACTTTGCCAAGAATAATTAGCCAAGATCTAATTTCACGTAATTTGTCAACAATTTACAGGGAAAGATTCGCTGATTATTTTTTCAATGAAGGTGCAGTAGAATGGCAATGGGAGAAAGCTGAAAATAACGACTTTTAACTTTTTTTTGTATTGTAATAAAGTTTTAATAAAGTTTTATTGTGATAAATTATAATGAATAAAATTAACATTAAATTTCTTTTTCATACACATCATTTCTGTTGTACTTTACAATAATTAGTACAAACATAAACATAAAAAACATAAATAAATTACATATAAAAGAACTAATCATTTAAGAGGCCTGCTTTTTCTTCAGCTTGTAACGCATCATTCATAATTTTCATTTGTAATAATCTACAATCCTTGTAAGGTAACCTTCTTAAAATATCACCTAACTGAATCAGAAACCCTTTAATACCATCAGCAGGTGTGGTGGTTTTACTTAAAATTTTCATGAAATCTCTTCTGAACTCTTCATCACCTGATTGTGTTGCTTTTCGCCCTAAAACAAAAAATTATTTACATTTATTTACAATATATGTATAATAATATACAATTCAAATGTTGAAAACAATACAATTGTATTTATGACCATATAAATCTATTTTGATTCGTTCTATTATCATTTATTCTATGCATTTTTTATTTAATTTGTTAATAAATTGTTTGTTATTTGGGGCATAAGAAACTTACGTTTTGCATGCGAAGATATACTACTTGTACGAGACACACTTCTTTCTACTCCAGAAATACATTCATTTGTATTGTTTTCTTCGAACATTTGGCTATCTGCAATACTGCTCTCATCATGTTCTGTCGGTTCTTCCATTGTGGAGTAGTCGTCGGTATGTAGATTATCAATTTCCAGTTCATCAGGTTCTTGTGAAACATTACTTACAGAACTATACAGTTTTTAGAAAACATAATTATTTCAAAAGTTGTATAAAATGTGCATTATTATTGGTGGAATACTACTTACGGCCTTGAAATTATGGAATTATTTAAAAATTGCATTTGGTCAAAAAAGCGAAAACTATCTTTTTTTTTATCCAAAGTTGGTGCTGCTGAACCACTTGGTGTGTATGCTGTCACTTTCTTTCTTGCTTTCATGTAGCAATCACGGAGATTTCTCCAGCGCTTTTTAATATTTTCCACGTCAAAATTATCTGCAATAAATTAATAAATAAATATTTTAGAAGAATTTTATATAGAAGCTCAATGAAATGTCTTGTATACCTTAATAATAAAGAAAATCACTTTCAGTTTAATATCATAGGCTTTTGGTTCATCGATACAATACGTACTCATTTAAATAATATATGTACAAGAATTTACAAGACATCTCGAAAAACCTCATAAAAATAACTCTTAATATTGAAAATTCATTAATAAAACTACTTTTATTTAAAAAATTGTAATTGATATAAAAATTTTGGTCACAAAATATTTACCTTCCAATTCCTTCATTATTTCCAACCACGCTTCTTTCACAGATAAGGAACCTCTTTCTTTAACAGGGATTGTATGATTCCATAAACATGGCCTGGTTCGTACACCTATCAATATCTCATCGTACATATCCCATTTATTTAATTTGTCCTCTTTATTCTTATTCTTTTTAGCAGATTTTTTTTGTTGAACCACCTTCTTCATTACTTTCTACTAAAGCTGATGTATTGGTACGATGACAATTATTTATTATGTATTTTTACATTGTTTTTAATGAAGAATTATAAATATAGAAAATGATAAATGTTGTTAAAAATGTTAAAAAACCTCTAAATATAACATCTGCGGCGTTCACGTAAATATTTTTTTTTGTATTATCAATATCAGCAAAGCATGTGTGTTCCGTAAAAGTAAAATGTTCTTTTGGTAACAAACAGTTGCAATATTTGCACTGGTAATACTAGACAACAATAATAATTTATGTTTCTTATTGTGTAAACCCCAAAAAGACCATACTACTTTTTCTTTATACTTACATCATTACGTATTAAATTCCATAATTGCCACGTCTATATTTACAAGTTTCAACCGGCATTCTAACTTTGTAGGTTAGCTAGATGAGTAACGCAACGCATACACGCAAACGCATACGGGAAAGGTACAGAAAAATGCGGAAGAGCGCTGATTGGCTGTTCAATTCACGCATGCTCTGTCCCGCACGTCGATTCCCGTATCATGGGATCGCACCCTAATATCGCGCATACTTGAGTAAATACCCGCGGGTACCTGAGATTTCATAGCCTTACCCGTCTTATCGCGTTCGTTAATATCGATGAATCTGATTAATCCTTCATTATCCTGTATATGTAAAAAACTACACGGAAACTGAAATTCCGTGAGCGCCACTTCCCAACGTCCGTGTAATTCTATACGCTGAGGTAATTCGGTAGTGAAACACGTGGTTGTATTTTCCGGAAAGTAACGCATGCTACTATTGCTCGGAAGAATCATGTAAAATTCTTCTCCCCTCATTTTAACTCAAAGATCTTAAACTCGATGCGGGAATCCAAGAGTCGAATTTAGAGGGATAACCTTGCCAACTAACTAATATTTGTTTATTGTTACCGCGTCCTCTGCTCTTTATTACCCGATCGACGATAAATTCTTCCTCTTGTAAATCTTTATTGACCGGAGTTAATTCTTGTTCGTAAAAAATTCCGTCTATATCCTCGCCTGTTAAATCGCTTAGTTCGTATACGCGGGGTTTTCTCCATTCGAGAACGCGGTGAATTCGAAATATTTCTTCGCTCCACTTTGCCTCGTATCCTTTCTCAAACTCTACGTTTGCCCTACTGACACGCACGAGTTCGCCCACGTTATATTTAGCCTTCTGTTTAGCGACGCAATTCTTTTTCTTCTTCTCGTTGTTGTCCTTCCATCGACGATTTATATTTTCACACGCGATACGAGCATTTTCCCGCGTAACGGCTGCGGGTTGCATTTTAATAGAGGTATGACGAGTGTTTGTTTATTAAAATTGAAAGATGGAAATGCTTCAGTTCTTTCTCGAAAGAGAAACGATGTGTTGGATCGTTTTTCGCTTTCCCCCCTTTTTTTGTTAAAATCACAATTTATTATCAACTATCAACATACAAGTTTAACTGTTCGCGGTGAGTATAAATCTTTAAACAATGTTTCTGATATTGTGGCAGTCAACAATCGTACCTTTGGCCCTTTTTCTCTTGGAACTCGCCTTTTATTAGCTGCGACACGTGCTCCGAAAGACAGTAAAAATGGACGGGTTTCGGTCATTCGGCTTGGATTGGAGCTGATTGATTTAGAAACTATACTGATTTCTCTATTTAAGTGGAGATGCAGTTTTCTTATAGTTCTATAACTATCACTGTTGACTAGTGACATGTACACTCGCTGTGGTTGCAGAACAATTTTCCTTCGACTCGATTTTGTCGGATAAACAACGCACGACATGTCTTCAAAGGAATCTTAACTTATTCTCCCGTTTTGCGAGTACTCGGATCGAGACGCCGCATTCCAACCGAGATTCGTCAACACTCGAAGTGGTGGAGCCATTAATCGATCGAGTGCGCCGATACAAATTTTGCGTGAAACTCAAATATCGGAACAACGAGTATGGTTGTAAGCGCGAACGATATCCTGTAAAACATCGATGTAGCGTCGCGTATTTTTATGTGTAAAATAACGCCACATCCGTTCCTTGAGCGTTCTATTAAATCGCTCCACTACAGCTGCTTTAACATCGGGATTACGGGCTACGCGAAAACGAATGTCTTTTTCTTTTAAAAATTTCTGTACAGCCTGGTCTATAAATTATTTACCTTTATCCGTCTGCAGGTAAACAGGTTGACATTTTTTGTTTCTCAAAAGTACAAGTTGAAAGACTTTTGTCACACAGGTAGCTGTTTTGTCGCGTAATGGTTCTACTCAAACGAATTTACTAAGGACATCGATAATTATCAATAAATAAGAATATCCGTCATTATAGCTCTTGAGATTACGAATATCGATCAAATCTGTCTCCCATAAATCGTCGATATTTGTTACGTTATAATGTAAACGTGGAAATTTTCGACGTACTGGCCGATGCAGAGTATACGCATCTTGCGATTTAAGCCATTCAATGACATCGTTACGCGTAAAATTTGGTTTAGCAGCTCGAGATAAATTCTCCGTCGCGGAATAGCCGGCGTAATGCGAGGGTACGTAATAAAATTTTTCGAGTGCCATTATTCGAGTTTGCTCCACTGAAATAAACCCTTCTTTTTCTTAGGCGAAGAATCCGGCACTAATGTTTTATTATCGTCGCTGTCGTCAGTGGCGGATAAAAACACCGTGTCTCCTTCGGTTTCGTTTAACTCCCGACCGTATGACTTTGAACGCGACAGTGAAGTTTTCAGGGTGGAGCTTCCGCGTGGCAGGGTTTTTTTAATACGCAGAGATCTACGAGTGATCGTAGTCAATAAATCGCGATTCCTTATAAGACTGGAGGGAGTACCTATGTCTTGCAGTAATTGAGCAAACTGAATTCTTCCGATAGCTTTCACCGTTTTTCTCTCACGTATCGCGTCGTTTATAAGGTCGCTAATATTCGACCCTGCTACAACAACACCGTCTATAGTCACGAGTCCGCGTCTATCCCAGCTAATCTTCGATGACTGAATATTTAGAAAAAATTTTAATAACGCGTTTGCTTTAAAACGATAAGTTTGCGGCACACTGCTATTTCTTTGATCTTTTCCGCAGATTGAGTGCGTTTCTTCCCAAAACTACTCTCGCTAACGGTACCATCACTGCTGATTGAAGTATTTCTATGAGTTTGTATTTCCATAAGGTCGTCATCAACGGACAAATCGATATCTTTATTCTGATCACCTTCGCCTCCGTCGCTGTCAACATTACTTGTGTCGTCGACGTTACCACGTGTATCCTCGCGCGAGTCATTGCGTAAGCGTCTTTTCGCTACCCGAACAAAGTGAAGATAACGCTGAAGTACTTCCTTATACAATTTCCATCTTTTGTTTTCGTCGGTAGGAGTCGCGTGATTGAGAATACGCCACATCTCCGTGTCGAGACGCGATAAAGGAATTCCAGGTGTCCGTACGGAGTTATCATTAACATTATTCCCATCTGATATCTCTATATTTTTATCTTTCGAAACAATAGATGATATTTCCGGTTGACGATGATGCATTTGTTGCATTCTTTCGAGATTTTCCGTAGAAATCAAAACCATTTTTTTAGCCTTTTCCATTATTCGGTATGATTAACGTACAAGTTATTCCTCTCTCTTTTATTTTCCTTTATAATTATTACTTTCTTCCGAAGAAAAAAATATATGAAGGTGTATTCTTCTTTTTTATCACTCACCGATAATCCGCGATAATATAGCACCGAGTATAGGACCGATTAGATACGGCAAGAATCCACCCCGTTGTATCAATAACTTTCTTTTAGTCTTTAAATTACCGTGTTTTACGGCGACACGACGTAGGATTGCTTTATGTTTTGCCAAACGTTTCTTTTCTTTACTCCCGAGCGGTACGTTACCCTTAAGCGTGTTAAAAACGCACTCTTGAATATACTTAATGAGATTATTGTCGGCGGTATGTAAAAATAATGCTCTTTGATTTTTATTCAAGTAACACAAAGTTTTTAAAAGACAAGCGTTTCTCTCGCCGATGGAACGTCTTGCGATCTTTATTGCGCTGTCGGAAGAATTCTTTGACGTCATCGACGTCTCATTGATATTCCTTCTTCGTGTTACCATTATGACAAAATTGCGCGACTGACAAGTTGTGTGTGCAATTACCGCCTTTATGTCCCCCCACCTCTACTTCTCGTTCTACGCGGGATGTAGGTGTAATGCAACTTATCATCGGGAAAGATGCACGTGCGAAATCGATATTCGTCTGGAGTCGATTGTTTCAGATCGAGCAATAAATATCCGTGGGGTCGCGAGGTAGCATCGTAGTATGCTTCTTCCAGAAATTTCGGATCGTCGGGATATACTTGACGCGAGAGGTGACGAATTTGAGCACGATCACGCGGATTTTTAAAAATTACAATGTAATTCGCGTTGAGAGATATGTCACGTTGTCCGCGTCCCTGATGGAAAAGATTTTGCGAAATAAGTATAACACTGAGATTCTTATGATGACTTCCTTTGGTAAACAGATCTACGATAGCATCGCATGATGATTCTCTCATAAGATCGATTATTACCAATTTTGGAGTCAGTGGATCATTGGAATAATCTTCTGGACGCGGTAACCCCTCGTGAAATTTAATTATATTTTTCTTCGTTTTTAGTAAAGTATTACCGTATTCGTTCTTACGTACTCCGTTTTTTCCTTCTTCTTTACTTTCACTCGTTTCGCGTTGTAGTCGCTGATACGCATCTTGCCATTCGGCGTAATAAAATTCTTTCGAATCGAACATCGGCCATGTCGGATAAATACCTAAGAAAAGTTTTCACGAAAATCGTTTTCCCACAGCCTGTAGGTCCGCAGACGATCGACGTCCACGGATGTTTCCACCGTACGTCCATTTCACGAAATGATTAATTTAGGTACTATTCACGACTTCATAAATGAAAAAGTTAACGTATACGACTTAGTAACAATTACGTGAAAGTGTATATGTATGCGCGCGCGCGCGCGTGTGTGTGTGTGTGTGTGTGTGTGTGTGTGAATGTGTAAAAATGTACACGCGTGACGCATAACTGTTTTAAAAATATTAAAGCGTTGGTTCAACTTAGTTATAAGCTTATTCCCGCGTTTCGGGGGCCCATCCGCGGCGGTCGCATGCTCGCGTCAGCATTTTCCTACACACGTACGAGCGAAGAGCACCGCGGCTCGTTCAGCCGATTCGTTGCCGCGGATGCGACGCGAGTAAGCGTTTCCGCTGAGGTGTGCTCGCACCAGCGTTTTTCCGGAGCACCGCTGCTGATGAGCTTATATACGCGGTGCTACTCGTTTGCTTTGTAACCGGAAATGATAAGTTTGAGAGTCAAACTATAATCTACGATGTCATGTTCTACATTTGCAGTAAGTACAGGAGTAGTGAGGGTACAGAGTGGGTAAAAGTAAATGTTTTGATTAAGGTAAGAAAAATTTTATTTATTATTGATAACAATTTTTGTTTGATAAAATTAATTTGTACGTTTTAGCAGAATTATACGGACAATTTCATTAAAGCGAAGACAAAGTAATTCTACAAATACAATGTTAAAGTATACATCTAAAAACGTCAAGTTATTTATTTGCAATTGTACATTTCGTTCAATTTCCTGATAATTACCTTTGACGGTAAGTTTTATAATTTCCCGATCTGTAAAAAACGAAGGAAGTTTCAATTCTATTTCGTTGATTAAATATCTCGCAGTTTCATTAACTGCGTCAACTATAGAAACTAACTGCATTAAATGCGCATCTACGCATTTTAGAATTTTTTCTAGTTCGAGAAAAGTAGCTTTCTGCATCACGATTGCTACGCTGTACGTTTTTCGTCTCTTCGTCGCAGGTTGCGTCTCTTCTTCTTCAATCTCGCCATTCTTCGTAGAATGTCCCTCGTTTCCCTTGTACGTTATCAGTATAGCTCTCGCTCCATAAGCACTGGTGAAGTTGATACAAATATTGCTGACAGCGATGGCACTTGGTCTTATTTTTTGATTTTCACACAAGTATACTCTCATCTCCTCCATATTGGCTTGAAACTGACTCTATGTATCGAAATCGAAGCAAATTCCATCAGCATAATTTCCCGTTAATTTAACAATCGGAACGAAACAGCCCTCGCTCGTCGCTTGTAATCCCACATGTAACTTCTTTGTGTAGGAAGAATTAAGTCCATACGTTGTTGATAGTAATAAATATTGCCGTTCGTTTCTCCCTTCGACGTTGTCGTTGTTAATATTCTTGATAATATTGGTCTCGGATTCCCCAGAATCAGTTACTATCTTCGAAGCTGCCATTGTTATCACTTTTTGTGTAAAATTTAGCGAAGAATAGTCACAACAACACGACGGGATAGTAAACTTTGGAGAAATTTTTTATCACTGTCGAAGCTAAAACTTCGAACGTCCGAGACAGAATAATACGAAACCTCGACTTCACGGTCGCCTATATTGTCTCAAATTTCAGAAAAGTGGGAGAAAAAATTTACTTACACAACTAAATAACGGAAAAATTATGATTTTTCATGTTCAAACTTGCACGCTACATAAGAAGTGTGCGAGTGTGTGAGAGAGAACGGAAAATTCTAGAATTATAAAATCTAGAATAACAAATTTGTTTAAAAAATTTTTAACAATTTATCGTAACAAAAGTAGATAATTTTGAACAGTAATTTATGGTAATACTTTAGCTTTAAGAAATATTTCCAAAAAGAAATGAGATACTGTCGTGTGTAAGAAAATTATCTGATATAGATTGCCGTCACCAAGATGTCGGACGAGGGATGCTGAATGCCGGCGACGAAATAGCGTTCGAAGGATTTTGGGAAAATTCTAGAATTACATTATCTAGAATAACAATTAAATTTGTTTAAAAAAAATTTTTTTTCAAACAATTTCTCGTAACAAAAGTAGATAATTTTGAACAGTAATTTATGATAATACTTTAGCTTTAAGAAATATTTCCAAAAAGAAATGAGATACTGTTGGGTGTAAGAAAATTATCTGATATAGAATGTCGGTGCCTAGATGGCTGATGAGGGATGTTGAATGCCGGCGACGAGATAGCGCCCGAAAGATGTCGAATTTGGGAAAATGTGTGTTTACAAAGTTATTTAAGATAATAAAGTGCGTCAAATAATTCTACCAAAATACTTCTGCAATAAAATATATTTTTTAGAATAGCTAAGAAAAGAGCAGATAAGTTTTAACAACAGATAAGTTTTAAGAGCAGTAGGTTTTTCAAACAAGCTTAAAAATGAAAGAAAAGTATTTTAGGATGTCGCTAACCTTTTTCTTTAAAATATATATGTTACATGAATAATAATTTAGATTTGACACTGCTCACTTTTCGAGAAGTAGGGAAAAGTATATAAATTTCACGTAGCGTAAGAAACAAAAGTTTTACGAGTTCGACCGTGCGATCGACAACTTGCTCTGTTGCGACTTGTTCACTTACGATTTTTGCTAAATTGGTTAACTTGTTTCTTAATAAAACTGAAAAATGTCGGGAGTTAAAGTTACGGTAACAAAGTGCGTCAACTTAGCATCAAATTTGCTACCAACGTTTAACACAGCGCAATATTTATCCAGTTTATCGGATGAAGCGTCGGAGAACAATTACACGGTTTTTGAACGATTTGCATGTGCTAGTTCAAATACCTTACTAGCAATTTTATATAGACTAGGACATTTTAACAGTGATAATCGATTATTAAATTTCGCGGGTGAAATAATAGAAGTGCGCGAAGCGTTTGGCCACGAGGAGGAAGATGTAGCAGGACATATTGCCTTTCTGCTACTTAATTATCGGAGAAATCGTATATCAGGTAATGAAATGTGTTTTTAAAAAATGCAATTAAATTCCAAAAATTTTCAAAACTTAATTATCTTAAATTTTCGAATTAATAATTTATAGAACGGAATATTCCCGCGAATGTGGTACGTATAGCTTCCGTACCGCGACAAAGACGACAGAATGAAGAAGAGCTCGTCGACCTGCACGTAAGTGTTACATACGTTGTGAGTAGGAAAACTATGAGAGTTCTAACTCCGGTCCTCTGAGGGGGGTGCGGGGCGCGGGGGGTTCTCCGTGGCGAGAGGTATGACGTCACGCGGGGCGGGGGTATCTCGATGGTGCGGGGGCTGACGTCACGCGGGTGGAGGGGATGTTTCGACAAAGGAGGTGGAGTTCTCTGAGTGCAATATTTGTAGATGGTATCTTTACGACTTTTTTATGAGGGTTCTTAGACATTTTCACAAAAAGGTATAGAACAAGCGCCGATGATTGACAATTTTGTACCCTCGTTAGTATAATTTTATTACGGAAGCGCCGATGTCCGGCTGCTCGAACTTGTCAACGGAGCGTTCTAGAATCCATAAAACTATGTTTTTTTTCATTTTATGGACAAAATGTCCATTAAATGTCCATAAAATCATTAGGATATTATGGAAAGGAATGAAGATTTTAGGGCCGACGCTGCGACGAACATGTCAAACGTTATTTATAGGTGCAAATGTAAAACCGTTGACGTTCGGCAGCTTTGTACCCTCGCAGAAAATCTTCCATAAAAACGAGAGCGAAACATCTTCCTTAATATTTTTAAGGAAGAATTGCAATAATTTTGAGAGGAATGGGGGTTGAAACTTATGGAGAGTGGGTCTCCGCGTCAAAAAGTCTTCAGCATTCGACGAGTTAAAGTGTCCTATGCGAAGTGTCAAAATTGTGCAGTAATGTGTAAAAATGGAAAATAATAATTTCGAGGCAATATTAGAGTCGTCTGATGAAGATCACGAGTTGTCGGATAACAGTGTAGACGAATCTGACGAAGATCACGCGTTGTCGAGTGACAGTAATTATATTAGTAATTGCAGTGAGGACCTTACGGATATTCACAAGGTAGTGTCTAATTCACAAATACTTGCGCTAAACGGACGTACAAAAGTTTGCGCCATATACTTTTATTATTCTACGGGTGGTGTTCTTGCTTTATGTATTTCGTGTGTGATCTCTATTCAACATGTCGGGCACATGTATGCTGTTAGAAAGCATGTGATTCAATTACACGACGCAGTGGATGGTCGATACTGTAGCAATTGTAGAGAATCATTGTGTCAGATATTTCCATGTGATATGTGTCCTATTTGCACAAAATAAACTTTTGGAGATTGTGCTGGGACACTTAAAGTGAGAATTCTATAAGTGTTGTGAAAATGGTGACTCAGAAAAAAATCGAAGGGCATATCTTCGGCGGTACAGTTTCTACGAAATCGTGAACTCGGTGTACAGAAACCCCAAACAAAAGATTTGACCCATTTTATAGAAATTCATGAAGATATTTTAAGAAAAACAGGCGGTTTATCTAAATGCTTCAGACAACACAACAATATCAAATGCTTTCGACGTCGCTATAAAAGCTGTGTGGTTTATTTTAAAGGATCTGAGGACCCATATATTGGTCGAATGGATATGCCATCACCATCGGCATCATGCGAATCATTGGATTATGATTTTTCGGACCAAGATATTGAGGAACCATTATGATTTTTCAGACCGAGATATTGAGGAACCGTATTCTCCCTAACCTGTCATGGAGGTAGTATGTAATACTTGTAAGTATTTATTTAAATAAATTAAAATATTTATAAATTAATAAAAAAAAATTTTCTGTTATGCAGAAGGGGCCCCTTGCTGTCCCATTATGATCATCTACCGCCTCGCAGCCACCGCTCCACTACCTCGCAGCCGCTGCTCCACCGCTTGCCGCCGACGCATTTAAAATTTTTATATTTTGTATTTTAAATTTATATTGTTTATCTATTTATCTTATTATTTGTATTTTTCTTATATATTCATATTACATTATTATATTTTTTATATTTTTATATTATATTCATATTATATTATTATATTCGTATATATTCTTATATTTTAAATTTTAAATTCACATACACACACATTCATACGCGCTCACACACACACACACACACACAAAATTATAAATATTACACATACCTATTTTATGAATAAAAAAAATTATTTTAAATATAAAAACACATTTTACTTTAGAATAATTCCTCTCTTTTCTCCCATTTATATTAAGAATATTATTATAAAAGAATTATTATTATTAATATTGGAAAAAAATATTATTAAAAAAAAAAATTTCCTTCGCATGCACCTCGCGCTATCTCTCTCACGGTCCCTAGCCTCGCGCTATCTGTCTCTCTTTCGTGTACCTCGCCGCGACATCTCTCTCCTTCACATGCGCTATCTCTTTCTTCTCTCTCACGCTACCTCTCAGTCTCTAGCCTGGCGTTTCCCCTTCCCCGTATGACGTCAGACCCCGCAAGGATCACGCAACAAGTTTGTATGAGAGCTGCTTACGGGTGGGAGAAAGATGGAGAATGGAAATGCATGCAAAAATTACATCATAATTTAGACTTTAAAAACTCTTTATTTATATATTTTTTCTTACATATTATGGACTAAAAACTAAAGCTGCCAGCTCACAATCGATGAGTTCATGTTTATTGAAGGCGTCGCTAGCGCGTATTACATTTGATACTTCTTTAGGATTCGTTACATTAGACGCGATATTTGAAAATTGTGTAAATTTAACATCGACTGTCTCGGTAATTTTAACCAATCGATCAAAAGATACATCAATGCATGGATCGAGATCGAACATACGGTGTAACGTCGATTCGATCATCATCATGCATATATTTGAAGATTCGAGACTTATGAGTTTGGCGTTGTTAATCGTATGAACTCGCATTTTTAGCGGTCCAACGCTTATAAAACTGTGGACATTATTAGAGTCGTTCCGAAGAAAATTTTAAAGTATCATCGAATATGAAATTTTTATGCTTTTATTCCATATATTCCTACAATTTTTTTTGAAGATCTTACATTGAAAATTATTGTACGGAATTCACAAATTTGACATAATAACTTTATAAAAGCGTATTTATTTCGTTCTTAAATCGGATTTTTTTTTTTATGCAAAGAATAATATTATAAAATCGTAAATCCTCTTACTAATCTTGATCATTGAATAAATCTCACCATTTATCTACATTTTCCTTCAATCAGAAATTTATATAAATTTAAAATCATACTATATTATCGTATGCAATTAATTACAACTGCAATTTAGTGCGATTATTTATATTTATAATAAAAAATGGAAAAATGTTTATATTTGTTTTATTTGAATATAAATGCTTAACGAGAAGACTAGAGGAGACCGGGGCTAGTAGGCTCAGTTCAAAGATATTATAAAATACCTCTTTTGTTATAAAATATATATATATATATTTTTTTTGAACACGCGTTTTAGATTGGTCATCACTAATTAAATAAAAATATATTATATAACTAATTTTTATCAGATCAATATTGATGTTTTATTTCTTCTAATATAACAATATTGATATGTGTGCAATTGAAAACTATTAAAATCATCAAAAAAGCCCGATCTCTAAAAGTTAATAAATTATATAATTTTTTCCATGATTCTCACGTACATGACACCACTGTGCGACATCTCTCTCGCGCTATCTCTCTCACGGTCCCTAGCCCCGCGCTATCTCTCTCTTTCGTATACCTCACGCTCTCTCATGAACGCCTCGCGCTATCTCTCGTAATCGCCTCACGCTCTCTCTCTTCTAAGCGTTCTCATGGTCCTTTCCGCAGGTATAAACAAAACAGCGTATGGCGTATAGGATTACGGTGAGCGTTGATGTCCAACCGCTCGAATTTATAAACAGATATTTATTATAAGTAACAATGTAGGCTCCCTGCATTAATAAATTACAAATTCAAAAGGAGGCTATATGGAGCCACGCGTAGGGTGTAGGTACGCAAATATTAAAAACAAACTTGTTGGAAAAACAAATTTATTGAATCTAAACGTTTCGGTCCTTTCTTTGGACCTTCAGTAAATTTAATAAAATAAATAATAATGGGGAATCTACATACTACCGCACGTAGCGCAAAACCCGTGAACCTCCCCTATCGATATCCCATTAGATAGACAAAGTGACATAATATGTCATGAGGTACTCAAAAGTGGACTCTAATGACGAGTATAGTGAGGAATTTCCGAAAGGGGGCTCACTCTTACTCACACACTTATCCATCGCACGTTCATACGACCGTACGCGGACGCGCCCGACGCACGAGTGAAGAAGATATTCGTTCTGATGCTATTTATAAGGCGCCCTACCACGGCTCATAGCCTGTTATCGAAGTCAATGTCAAACAATGTGTGGAATTTATTTCTCCTTCTCTCTCTCTCTCTCTCCCTCTCCCTCTCCACTCTCTCTCTCTCCCTCTCTCTCCCCCCTCTCTCTCCCTTTCCCCCCTCCGTCTCTCTCCCTCTATCACTGTCCCCCCTTCCTCTCGCTTCCCCCCCCTTTTTCTCTATCTCCCTCTCTCAAACATACGATGTATGGAGATTAATGTTACAAATGATTTATGGCTCTCTAAAGGAATTCGATAACAACTAAACGAAGACCGTCTTTCAAGAAATTTGAGGCATATTTGTCACAACAGATATATATGCTTGACTTAGACACTCTGTGTCTTCTTGTCGGTGCCATTCTTGTTTAGGCCATTTATCTGGCGCCTGATAAACATCATCTCTGAAACAAGTCTCTTCCTTAGAAACGGTTCCTCATCCAAGATCTCAACGTTATCCCAATCAAATTCGTGGTTATTCAGCCTGTGATCCGTGATCACGGATTTTTGCGCGGTGTTTCTTTTTATGTGATTTCTGTGCTCCCTAATGTGTGTTCTCAACTGCCTGCTGGTCTGACCGACATAAGAGGCATTACAATTTTGACATGAAATTTTGTATACAACGTTATTATGCCAATCTTTCTGCAGTGTGTCTTTATGCACGCGGATAAACGAGCGTAACTTATTCAAACCTGTGTAGGACATTTTTACATCTAGATCACGGACCACATGGCTAAACCGCTCGGACCATTTGGGTATGTATGGGACATTAAAATATGCAACGCGAGCCGAATTAGTATCAGGTGTTCTGTTAGCGTCACCTGAATTATTATTTTTATTTCTCGCAAACAAAGTCCTAAGCCTTTCGTGAAATGTTTCAAAAATCAGTTGTAATGGATACCCATTATCACGTAACACCCCAATGACCAATTCGAGGTTCTTTTGGTGATATCTTGGATGTGATAACCAGAAAGCCCTATCTATTAGGCCAAATATTGTGCCTCTCTTGTGGCAGAGAGGGTGACAGGAGTAATAATTCAGATATCTTCCCGCAAATGTTGGTTTATGATACCAATCGTATTCAACGTATCCCCGGTTTAGAATGAATGTAATATCCAAAAAATCGAGTCTATTGCCCCCCTTTTGCAAAGTAAACTGTAATCTGTTATGACACGCGTTAAACTGTCTTAGTATTGCCTGGCTCGTCCCGGGAGGTACGGCCAACGCGATATCATCAACATAGCGTACGTAGATCGGGAGTTCAAAAGGAAGGTCTCCTATCACCCTTTCTTTTTTTGACGCTGTGGAAACCATCATGGTACTCTTACCCCCCGGGTAGGGGGCAAGGGTTATGTGGGACTCCTTGTTCCCCTTGACCGATCCGCAATAGGATCGATCAGGGGGCCCAAGACCTACCGCACTAAAACCACAGTGTCCGTCACGGGCGTTGTTTGGGGGGCGCGGAGGATGCTGGTATCCCATGCCAACTCCGCGCACCTCCGCCAAGCCTTCTCGGAAAGAGCGCTGTCGAAAGACAGCGCTCCCCATCGCGGTTGCGGCGCAGGGCGACACCGACCCCACGCCGCGCCCTCCCAGAGAGTCTGGGGGGCGGGGTAACGGCTCGAGTACCCGCTCGAGCCGCCACCCCCCGCCCCCGGAGTGGTGCTCCCTCCCCTTCCCAAATGGAACGGGGATTCGGCATCCAACTCCGGGGGCCCTCGCCTGGGCGGCACCCCTCTGAAAGGAGAGGGACCCCCCTATGGCACCGACGCCCCCCCCCACCAGCCCCTTTCGGTGTCTCAGTGAGGGGGGCACCCCTGCCGCATCTTCGTCCGAGAGGGGGGGAGACCGCGCGCCGCCCCAGGCCAGGCACAAAGTGCCCCGCCCCAGCGGCGCGCAGTTCCCCCCTGGAAGGCCGCCCCGGTTGTGGCTCTCTCCGCTCCCAAAGGGAGTTAGGATTCGGCCGCAACCAGGGAGGCTGCCTTTTGGGGCCCAGCATAGCAGGACCGACACCCCCACGCCCCCAATCCCAAGGGGATGACGGGGGGGAACCAGAGACCCTAGGGTCCCCGGCCCCCCCATCACCCCCACCCTGCGCCTTATCTGGCGCAGGTGCTGTGTTGGGGTCGTCTCCCCCCACCCCCGCCGCCACAAATGGGGGTGCCCACCAAGATGGACACCCCCACCGACGGCGGGGGAAAAAGGAGAGCCGCCCCCACCCTCCCGTGAGGCCGCCGGGGGGGAGATTCCGGGACTTTAAGCGCCCCGGTTCCCCCCCCCGACGGCCTCATCCCGGATCGACGCTTAACCGCGTCGAACCGGGTGTGGGCCCGACCCGCCCCCGACTCTCACCACGGCGGTTTCTTCGCCCAGGCAGCCAGGAGGGGTCGTCCCTCTCCTCCCGGGATTCAGGGGAGAGGGGGAGTCTCCTCCCTCTTCCCCGTCTCTCCCATTCTCTTTCCTCCTCCTCCTTCTGCGACATTACTTTTTCGCAGAAGGAGGAGAAGGCTCCCCACTTCTCTTTGGACTGGACCATCTCTCTCACCACTGCGGTGAGGGAGAGGTCCCCTCCTATTTTTTCCTTTAGCTCCTCCCTCTCCGTTTGCCACGCAGCACACTCTTCTAGAAGAGTCTAGAGAACTCTAGAAGAGTGTGCTGCGCGGTGTCCTCCTCGGCTCCGCAGTGCTGACACCGCGCGGTGCGTTCCTTTCCAATTTGACTCAGGTACCTACCAAAGCATCCGTGCTCGGTAAGCACCTGAGTCATCCTGTATGTGACCCCTCGAGCCCCGCCTATCCACTCCTCCAGGCAGGGCTGGATGGCCTCGACGGTCCTTCGGCCCGGCAGCCTCGGGTCTTCAAGCATGCCGGACCAGTCCACCATTAGGGACCGCCGAGCTTGGGCCCTGATTCCGTATCGGTCACGGTCCGTTATTGGGACACCCTCCCTTTTCAGCTCGTCTGCACGCCGATAAACTTCGGCGTGCATTTGAGCCAAGAGCTCTATGGGGGGTATCCCTGCGATGACCCCCATTGCCACCCAACTGACCGTTCGGTAGCCCCTGCAGATGCGACCGGCCACCCGTCTCTGCAACTGATGCAGCGTTGCTTTTATTTTTCGGGTGGCCGCCACTCTACTCGCCCATACAGGGGCTCCGTAGAGGATCATCGCGTGGACCGTGCCCGCATACAACCTCCGAATCCTCCCGTCGGGCCCCCCCAAGTTCGGCAATAGCCTACTGAGCGCCATTGCGGCTCTCTCTACTTTAAGAGTTATTCGACGGAAGTGTTCTTTCTCGGTAAGCCCATTTACCATCCAGGTAGAGGCCCAGATATTTGATCTGGGCCCCCACCAATACCAGGGTCCCCTGTACCTCTATTCTAGCCTCCGGTGGCTCCCCGTGAGTGCCGTCGTGCATATACGGCCTCTGTTTTTTGGGGAGCCACCTTCAGCCCCAATCCTCTAATTGTGCGCACCACGCGGTTCACTGCGATATTGGCCCTGACCCTCGCTTCCCCTCAGTCTCCTCCCCCGGCCACCACCAGTGTGTCGTCAGCGTAACACACCGTGCTGCAGCCGGGGGGGAGGGCAGTCCGCAAAACCATGTCGTACGTGAGGTTCCACAATAATGGCCCCAATACTGAGCCCTGTGGAACCCCACACGACACCTCCCTCTCGCATACCTTGGCCTCTCGATCGGTGTAGCCGATACTTCTCCCGCGGAAGTAGTCCCTCATTATGGCAATAAGGTAGGGAGGCACCCGGTGATATTCCAACGCCTCCCCCACCTTACGCCAGGGCAGGGTGTTGAATGCATTGGATATGTCTAAGGATATAGCCAATGCCACCCCGCCCTCTTCAGAGATGGCCTCCACAGCTGAGCGGACCCTGAGAACCGCATCCACGGTGGACCGCCCAGCACGGAAGCCATACTGGTCCTTACTCAGATTGGGACCACTCCGCGAGAGATGGTCGACGAGGCGGTCGGCGATGATCCTCTCCAGGATTTTGCCCGCCTCGTCGAGTAAACATATTGGCCGGTATGCAGAGGGCTCCTCCAGCGGCCTGCCCCCCTTTGGAAGAAGGACTACTGTCGCCTTCTTCCAGACCGGAGGGAATGTTCCCTCTTTAAAACAACTATTGTACAATCGTACCATCTCCTTCTCTAGATAGGCAAAGGCGACTGCCCATATTTTGCCGTGCACACCGTCAGGACCTGGGGCTTTGCCCTTTTTTATTTTCCTGACGGCTGCTTTCAGCTCCCCTCCCGTCACTCCCATCTCGTCGTCGGACCACACAAAATCCCTACGTGGGATCGGCTCTCCCTCATATCTTTCCTCTTGCGGGAACAGGGCACCGATGATCCGTTCGACGAGACAAGGGTCTAACGACTCAACCAGCGGGGACGCCCCCCTTCTTAGTTTATTAAGGACCATTTTGTATGGGCGCCCCCACGGGTCTTTGTCAAGGGAGAGGAGTAAGTCGTCCCAGGCCCTCGCCTTTGCCTCCCTAATTGCTGCACGCAATTCATCTCTTGCAGACCTATACGCCCTCCACGCGTCTTCGTCCGCATTCTCTCCTTGTCGCCTCCTTCTTAGCTGCCTTCTGGCCTGGTCAGTGAGTCGCCTTAGGTTGGCGATGTTATCTGACCACCAGTACGCCCACTTTGGGGGTCGGAACTTAATCCTAGGCATGGACGCATCGCACGCGGTCTCAATTGCGTCGAGCATCCATTCCAGGTGTTCTTGTAAGCTCCGACTCCCTTCCTCTTCGCCTTTAGTTAATAAAGCTGCTTGGAGCATAGCTCCAAACATGTCTTCGTCCAGTTTTTTAAGGGACCTGCCACCCAGGAGGGTGCGATAGATTTCGGGTCCCCACAGAGACCGTCCATCCCCAAATGTCCCTCTGCCCGGACATACTACTCGTTGGGGGAGGAGCCTGTACACCTTCCGCCAGACACCCCCCCGATCGCGTGTCACTCGCCGAATGTTTATAGTGGAACGAGTGATCCCCACTAGACAGACGTCTGTATTGGCAGGGAGTCGTCTCTCCTGCGAAACCCCACTTGGCACCTAGCTCCTGACAGAAGAGAGAAGGTGGGCCGCTCCAAGTGTCATGTGGGGTGAGGGGGCTCACCAGTGTCCCACCCCGGCACAAGGAACAACCGAAATCGCAGGAGCACGTGCCCGTCCACCGGTCAGACCATGCCATTTAAACCAGGATGTTTCCATTCCGAATACATCCTAGCACCGGCCGCCTTCGTGTTTTTATACGAGGAGAAAGGCGGACCCCTGTTTGTATGATGCATTGCCCTCTGAGTAAAGACCCAGAGAACCATCATCATCTCTACCCGTGTCCCCGCCTCCGTGTTTTTATACGAGGGGGAGGCGGACCCCTGTTGCTGGCGATGTCAGCTTCCGGGATCCCCCTTCACTTGACATCCCCGCGCCCCGGTGGGCATCCGTGTCTCGACATAAGTGACTCGATATAAGTGTGCTTCCGTATTTCCGGAGGGTGAAGCACAACCCTCACCACCCACTCTACTTGGGTCTCTTTCGAGCCCCATGCGGAGCGGGTAACGCGTGCAGACCTCAGGCGATCCGCGAATCCCAGCCAACAGATCACCCCGGCACGGCCGAAGCCCATCGGTACATCACCGTCAGCCAGGACGCGCAGTGAGGCCGCTCCTACCCGAACACCTCCGACCTCGGAGGCGCAACCTACTAGCGGAGAGGATGGCTGTTCCCGATAGGCTCGTCGAGGCGTACCTCGCTTCCCACCAAGCCGCCACCTCTCCGTGAGCACCCCACAAGCAAGGCACCCGAGCCGGTTCTCCCTCAGATTCGGGAACCAAGCCAAGCTATGTTTCCTTCCTCCTAAGGTCGGCCATCCCGAGGAACAAGCTTCCTCGAGATTGCGCCTAATGCGCCGCGATGACACCTTTGCGATCACCCGACATCCCCTGTCACGGCTTAAGGGTAATTACCCCCAGCCTAGCGACCGGATATTCGCCCAGTTTTCGGCTGTGACCGCAGCATTCGAAGGGATATCAAGCGATCTCGCCAGTGTCCAGAGACACATAACGATATATGCGCTCTGCCCGAAGCCAGTACCCCGTTAGCCGCCGAGGGGTTGTACCTAGACGTTTCCAACTCTCACCACGTGGAGGAGGGGTTGGCACATGGACCGTCGTCCTTTGAAAGTCAGGTCTCCTATCACCCTGCTCTCCAAATCGCGCATGGTTAAATCGGCTACTATGGGAGACAGCGGAGAACCCATGGGCGCTCCGAAGGTTTGTTGATAGATTATGCCATCAAAGGTGAAAAAAGTTGAGTGAAGAACAAGCCGGACTGCCCCCAAAAATTCCACGCGCGGTATCGTACAGTTATTTTCTATGAAATTCCACCTCGCGGCTATGCCGTCGACTGCCAAATCCAATGGGACGTTACTGAATAGAGAGACCACATCCAGTGAAATAAGTTCACAATTGTCACCAACGTAAGTTCCATCGAGTTTGTTGACCAGTCGAAAGCTATTCTCCACATGACTGTCCGCCGCCGGGACCGACTTGTATATGATTTTGTGGAGAAACGTCGCAAGACGGTGCAGCGGCGTGTTCAGTGAGGAGACGATGATTCGCAGGGGGCAGCCCGACTTGTGAATCTTAGGGAGCTCATAGGCTCTCGGCAGTACTCCCTCCGAACAATTCAACGACCTGTATGTCGTATCGGATATATAATCTAAGTTTTTCCACCTTGTAAGCAATTCATGCAAACTGTTGATAATTCTTCTGGTGGGATCCTTCTTTACTCTAATGTAAGTATTTGTATCACCAAGGAGGACCTTCATCTTGTCCAAATAAGATGTCTTTTCTAAAGCGACTGTTATATTGCCCTTATCGGCTCGCGTAAAAATGATATTAGGATTATCGCGTATAAACGTTCTCGCTGCTAGGGACGCGCCCGAGAGCTCCTTATCAAACAAAGATTCTTCATGGTTGCAACTGGCCAACTTGTTAACAATTGCCGACGACCTCTGGCGAACCAAAGGCCGAACGCCAACTTCCACTCTGTCGATACTATATTCTATACTTTTGATAAATTCCATAAGAACTCGATCTTTATTCTTACTTGGCAAACAAAAGTTGTCGCCCAGTTGCAAAACTCCCTGTATTTCTAATGGAATATCTGTTGAGGAAAAGTTTTTAAACCACTTCTCCCTGATGTGCAAAGGGGAGACTGTGTGGTTGTTAAAGGATAAGGGGTTCAAGTTAATAGTAAAGGAGGAGGAAGTAGAAGGAGCGTTTAGAGGTGTGAAGGAAAATTGGGAACCCCCGGACGGTCGCGCACGACGCCCGTTAAACGGGATCAATGACGCGCCAAGATTAACTCCTCCCTGCTGATTACGTGCCACAGAAAAATATTGGATTGGACGAATATTAGCTCTAATCAATCGTTCTTTTTTGGCAATGAGCCAATTTAATTTCTTATCCAGTCTGCTACTTTCACTCACAAAGTGGAAACGAAGAGACCTGTTTTGTCTAGCAAAAAACTCATTGCAGATGGTGATTGGTAGTGCGCACGCGACGCTACGTGCCAGTCTGCAACTATGCGTACGTATCGCCTGAATACGCCTATGAGCATAACAGATCTCTACGTGTGTCATACTTTTGGTAAACCGATCAATAATATGATTCAACTTATTTATTGATCTAAAATGGTACAGATTGTTTTTGTAGCATGCACCTCGTTCTAAGTGCGGCGGTGTAATGTTGTACTTGAGGCAACCTTTTAGAAATTTAATCCCCAATCTAAATTTTGAAATAGACTTCTGTAAGTCTATCCACTTCTTCATATTCTTAACCACGTCGTTACCAAAATTAAATTTAATAAATTGGAAAAATGTTACGGGACGCATAGTTTCAGCCAGCGTATAAATAATAAGTAACAATGTAGGCTCCCTGCATTGATAAATTACAAATTCAAAAGGAGGCTATATGGAGCCACGCGTAGGGTGTAGGTACGCAAATATTAAAAACAAACATGTTGGAAAAACAAATTTATTGAATCTAAACGTTTCGGTCCTTTCTTTGGACCTTCTTCAGTAAATTTAATACAATAAATAATAATGCCAACTGCCTGCTGGTCTGACCGACATAAGAGGCATTACAATTTTGACATGAAATTTTGTATACAACGTTATTATGCCAATCTTTCTGCAGTGTGTCTTTATGCATGCGGATAAACGAGCGTAACTTTTGATTGGGATAACGTTGAGATCTTGGATGAGGAACCGTTTCTAAGGAAGAGACTTGTTTCAGAGATGATGTTTATCAGGCGCCAGATAAATGGCCTAAACCGACAAGAAGACACAGAGTGTCTAGGTCAAGCATATATATCTGTTGTGACAAATATGCCTCAAATTTCTTGAAAGACGGTCTTCGAAATTTTTTAATATACAACATTTCCGCGATTTCTCTCTTTTTCACATATTTCTCATTATGTAATATATTAGATTTTGTCCAAATCAAATTCATGTCCGAATTCCAAGTTATGTTTACTTATAACGGAATGATTGGTTTCATGCAATTTTATATTGTTAAAATGCTCTTTCACTCGAGTACGTAAGCGCCTTTTTGTTTGGCCGATATATGACGCATTACAGTTTTTGCAATCTAATTTATATACAACATTAGTTCTCTGATCATTATGTAAACTATCTTTACCACGTTTAATCAATGTATTCAGTTTTTTTTTTTTTTGTTATTTATAGACGTTGAAGCCCATAACCACGCATAACACGACATAGATCATAACTCACATCTTTAGCATATGACAATGAAATAAAAGATGTTCTGTCAGATTGTCCACGATTCATATCACAATCATTATTGTGATTACGATTTTTAATACATTAATTCTTTTTTTTTGTATATGTCGTTTGATGATGTGTTTAGGGAAACAGTTATTAAGTAAGATATCATTCACCATCTCAATGTTTTTATGATGGAAAATGTCATTGGATAGTAGAATGACATGATCAACCAGATTATAAATAGTATTAATTTTATATTTTAAAGGGTGGTTAGAAAAAAATGTTTATATATCTTCCAGAACATGTAGGTTTCCTGTACCAATTAGTAATGAGTCTATTGTCAGAATGAATGATCGTTGTATTTAGGAAATTAATGGAAGAACTAACTTCAATTTCATATGTGAAATTCAAGCGTTTGTGGTAATTATTAAAACTCATTAATATCACATCTATTTTTGTACGTGGCAACATAGCAAAAACGTCGTCTACATATCTATAATATATGGGGACAGTGAAACTTAACAAACTTAAACATTGTGTCTCCAAATCATCCATCACAATATCTGCTAGGATAGGTGATAAAAGAGAACCCATCGGGCTGCCAAATATTTATTCATAAAACTGACCATTGAAGCTGAAACTAGTTGAATCTAAAATCAATTCTATTGCATGTAAAAATTGAGCTAAATTGAAATTTGTGTTCTTAGCAATGTCAGTCCAATGTTTTTTAATGGCATTTAAAACCAACTCTTTAGGAATATTTGTGAATAATGAACTAACATCTAAAGATATCATTATATCATTATCATTAATAAAAGTATCTTTAATATTTTTAACGTTTATCGCTCGTTTATCGCAGTCTGTAACGCTAACTCAGAAACGGCTTTGAACGGCTCAAGAACGGCTACGAACGGCTACGAACGACTACGAACGGATCAAGAACGGCTACGAACGGGTCACGAACGCCTCAAGAACGGCTACGAACGACTACGAACGGATCAAGAACGGCTACGAACGGGTCACGAACGGGTCAAGAACGGCTACGAACGGCTACGAACGACTACGAACGGATCACTAACGGCTCAAGAACGGCTACGAACGACTACGAACGGATCAAGAACGGCTACGAACGGGTCACGAACGGGTCACGAACGGCTACGAACGGGTCACGAACGGCTACGAGCGGCTAAGAACGGATCAAGAACGGCTACGAACGGGTCACGAACGGCTGCGAACGGATCACGAACGACTACGAACGGATCAAGAACGGCTACGAACGGATCAAGAACGGGTCAAGAACGGCTCAGGAACGGAAATGAGTGTTAAAACAAACAGCAGCAAACGACGATCGGGAAAAACCAGCGAGCGATGAAACAACATAGTTTGGAGAGACGGCAGTTGGTGAACGAACTGCACGCGCCGGCAAGAGTACTCTGCGTTGATAACCACTGCTT
>NW_028141161.1:623509-751009 GCF_030444845.1 Prenolepis imparis
AAGCAGTGGTATCAACGCAGAGTACTAGAGAGAGAGAGAGAGAGAGAGAGAGAGAGAGAGAGAGAAGCAGTGGTATCAACGCAGAGTACTAGAGAGAGAGAGAGAGAAAGAGCTTTCTTTATTTACTTTTCAGAAAATAGTGACATTCTCTCTCTCTCTCTCTCTCTCTCTCTCTCTCAATGCAAACAATCAATTATATATCTCTTCACGACACGTACAGATTTTCATTGACTTATATTTTCTTTTTCTTTCCCCATTCTTGTCTGTCTTTACATGCTTGTATTGTGTTGTATGTGTATCATGTATAATTTACATTTGTATGTGTGTTGAGAAGATTGGAATAGATAAAATTTTATTACTTCATGTTTCTATACTATAAATGAATATCTGAAATAAATTTTTTCTGGAAATCAATAAAATATATTTCTCCAAATATTTTAAATTTATCAAAATATTTTTAATTTTACAATTAGGCTAATATGTTTTGCATTATTTTATCTATATTAATTTTTTTCATAATAAAATTGATTTTATTGAACAAATAATAAATAGTAAATAGAGAAAATATAAAATATCTAAAAGAATATATTCGTATAAATTGTGAAATCTAAATTTTGTTTAATTTGATTTTCATAAAAATTGCATTTCAGAAATTTAATTAAAACAAGCTACAATTATCAGATAGAAACATGAAGTAATAAAATAATCTATTCCAATCTTACACACACACACACACACACAACTTCTCATAAAAAATATTATATAAATTATATACAGGGTGTAACAGGCATATGGCCGTATAAGGCGTTTTTGGAGGAAATACGTATTTTCTTGAAAAATGTTTTATTACCAAAGTTGTAAGAGTTACTTATCATTACATAGTAGTATTAGTATGATTTTGAATAGCATTATCAAAGTTACATAAAGATCATTTTGAAATATTTCTATAGAAACCCTAATTTTTTATTGCATATACGTGTAGTTTCCTTCGATAGCTTTTCAAAATAATAAAGAGTATTTTGCATTCTGTGCTTTTTGCATAAAAATAGTTAACAGTATTTATACATAAAATAAAAAATATTTAGTGAAACATTTCGTTTTCAGTATTACTACTTTTATGCACAGACTGATGAGACCAATCAATCTAAAGAAAACGCATAATTGGAAAACATAGCACATTATATACATTTTAAAAAATAACAATGCGTTTTCTTTACACTTTACACCAATTGATTTGTCTAATTATTTTATGCATAAAAATAATAAGATTATTGAAAACGGAATGTTTCACTACATTTTTTGTATTTTATGTCAAAATACTGTCTATTTTTATGCGAAAAGCACAGAATGAAAAATACACTTTATTATTTTAAAAAGCTATCAAAGTAAGTTACACGTATATGCAATAAAATATGAGGGTTTCCATAGAAATATTTCAAAATGATCTTTATGTAATCTTACTGATAATGCTATTCAAAATCATACTAATACTACTATGTAATGATAAGTAACTCTTACAACTTTGGTAATAAAACATTTTTCAAGAAAATACGTATTTTCCTCCAAAAACGCCTTATACGGCCATATGCCTGTTACACCCTGTATAGTTTAATACTTTCAATATACAGGATCCGCCAAAAGTACCAGGACCACTGAATATTTCGAAAACTAAGCATTTTGTAAAGTTTTGAATGAAACTTATAGGGCTCAATATAAGGCATTTGATGGTGACCTTGACCTAGGGGTCAAATTTAGAGTTGATTTCAAGGTCAACTTAATATTTTAAAATGGTGTTGCGGATCGGAGAAAGATAGAGATAACCCGCGATTATCCGCGCCATTCGCTCGTGCGCCAATCGCACGCGCGTACTCCCGCTATCTCACCCCGCTGCGCGCGTCTCGCGCGGAACGTATCCCGCCGTTTGAACGGTCACGGGCAACCGTCCCGTGACAAACAAATTGTCAAAAACAAACGGTTTTGTCCTCCGACTCTCGAGAAGATTCCATTTATTTTGAAACAAAATCACAAATTCGGTGATGTTGCTTTCGGAACCTTCTCGAAGGTCGGCGGGATAAAACCGCTCGTTCGGCGCCCGATCGCTCTCTCGTCTTCCAGTCGTTCGCGCTGATAGATCGCAGTTCGCCACCAAGTTTCTTTTGTCTAATCGCACTTCCGGCGGATAAATACGCATCGCGCTACGATTGCACTTCTCGCAATCGCCGTGTATCAACCTCTGTACATTAACTGTAAATATAGTGCCGTTTCAAATATTCTTTTTGTGTCGTTCGATTCTATCTCTCTCGTTCTGTCTCTATCGTACTGTCTCTCTCGCACTCGCGTCCGCGCACTACACCGCAAGTCGCGCACTTAAACTGCACATTTTTGGTCCTTCGAGCCGGATCCTCGCGCCTTCGTCGCGTCCGGCAGCTGTTTCGCCGTCGGGGTGAGTGTTCTTCGTGTCCGAGTGCGTGCCGTGACCTGTGACAGAAAATGGAACTGGATCAAATGATCGACGCTCAGCATGAGTTGCACGCGCGCATACTGCGCAGCGTGGACAACCTGAAGAAGATCGGGACGGCCAAGCTGAACGTCCACACCATCCGCGCCGCGATTCGCCTCCTGGACGACAAGTGGGCGAAATTCATGGAACAGCATGAGGAGATTCGCGCCACCTTCTGGAAGGAGATCAAGAAAGATGACTACACGACCGACGATCTCCTCAGCAAGGTCGAAACGGCCTATTACACGCAGCGCTCCGAGTTTGCTGAGCTTGAAGGAAGGCTTACCAAGCCGACGGAAGCCGAACTGTGTGACCGGTCCCGCGAAACCGCGCCGTCGCGCCGAACCTTACCGCGGATCAATCTGCCTCAGTTCAGCGGCAAATTCGAGGACTGGCCGGCTTACCGAGACCTGTTTCACTCGATGGTCCTCGGGGATTCATCCTTGACGAAGATAGAGCAGCTCCACTATCTCAAAACGAGCGTCAAGGGCGATGCTGAACAGCTGATCCGGGACCTGCCTTCCATGGAGGGCAACCTGGAGCAAGCATGGGATATGTTAACTTCCTACTTTGAAAACAAGCGTCTCCTAGTCAGATCCTACCTGACGGCCTTCACCTCGTTGCCAAGGATGAAGACTCCTTCAACCGACGGGTTCCGCCGGCTTTTCCATGGCGTGCTCTCGACCGCTGGAGCTTTGAAGGGCATTGGGCGTCCGATCTCCGACTGCACCGACCTCTTCGTGCATTTAGTCGTCGAGCTCCTGGATGCCGAGACTCGTCGTGAGTGGGAGAGCTCCCTCGGAAAGTCTTCTGAACCGCCATCCTACGACAAACTCCGAGAGTTCCTGCAGGAGCAGCTTATGACGTGGGAGGTCCTGCAGACAGTAAAGACGGGGTCATCCGGAGGGTCGTCGAGCAAGTCTCCGGACAAATCCAGCCGCACCGCTCGCACCAGCCACGTGGGGAGCAAGGGGTCCGATCCGAGTCGCAGCTGTCCCCTGTGTAAAAGGGACCACTTTATAGCCTATTGCGATCAATATAAGAAAAAGACGGTACATGAAAAACGAGAGGTCATCAATACTCACCAGCGGTGCTGGAACTGCCTGGGTCGCCACCTGCTCGCTGAGTGCAGGTCATCAAAGGTATGTGGCACGTGCTCGGGAAAGCATCACACGACGCTGCACGACACCTTCACGGTCGCGGCCTTGACAGCCGGACCAGCTTCATCGGTGGCAGTCCACGTCGCGAAACGACCGCCCGTGGAGTGCGGACCCGCTCTTCTAGCGACCGCTCGCGTCCTAGTGGCTGATCGCGCGGGTACTCGCCACGCCGTGCGCGCTCTGATCGATCCGGGTTCGGAGACCTCGTTGGTCGCGGAATCGCTGGCTCAGCGGCTCCGTTTACCGCGAACACCTTCTTCCGTGGCCATCTTCGGAGTGGGTGGCATTCAGACGGGCGTCTCTCGCGGGCGGATCGGTGTCACCGTCTTCTCGCGCGACGGGCACTTCGCGCTCGCCGCCTCGCCGCTCGTGCTACCGCGTCTCTCTGTGTATAGTGGACCTTCAGAGGGCGGAGCTCACTCGTGGCCTCATCTAGACGGCCTCGATCTCGCGGATCCGGAATATCACGGCCAGGATCCCGTGGAGCTATTGCTCGGGGCTGACGTCTACCTAGACCTCGCCATGCCAGAGGGTCTTCGCCGAGGTAGACCGCTTGAACCCGGTGCCCAGCTAACTCGCTTCGGCTGGGTACTGCTAGGAGTAGTCGGGTCCGGACACGCCGCGACTCCCGTGTCGTCACTTCAGTGTTCCACAATGGAGGACCTCGCTGAGCTCGTACGCCGCTTCTGGGAGACTGAAGAGCCTCCCCGCGCCGTTCTGCCGCTGACCACCGAAGAACAAGAGTGCGAAGATCATTTCGTGCGCACTCACGAAAGACTTGCCGACGGTCGCTATCAAGTGCGACTCCCGCTTCGCTCGGAGCCTCCGGATCTCAGCTCCACGCGCCGCGCCGCGTCTCGTCTCCTCGACGTGATGAGACGCCGTTTCGACCGCGACCGCGACTTCGGGTTGCTGTACCGGGCCTTCATGAGCGAGTACATTACGCTCGGCCACATGTCGCCGTCCAAGGTCACGCCGTCCTCATTACGTGATCGAACCAGCTTTCTGCCGCATCACGGGGTTCTGCGAGGTTCGGGTACGGAGACTAAGATCCGCGTTGTCTTCAACGGCTCCACACGCACGGCCTCCGGAGCGTCACTCAACAGCGTCCTGCACATCGGGCCCAATCTGTTGCCGCCGCTCGCCGACACCTTGACTCGATGGCGGCGGCACCAATACGTCTTCGTCGCCGACGTGCAGATGATGTATCGGCAGATACTGCTCCATCCAGACGACCGAGACTTGCAACGGGTCCTGTGGGAAGAAGGGGGTCAAGTTAGAGAGTATCAGCTGAATACGGTCACGTACGGCCTTGCGAGCGCTCCGTACCTCGCCATCCGCGTGTTACGACAACTCGCGAGCGACGAAGCCGACCGCTTCCCGCTAGGCGCCGACGTGCTTTACCATGATATATACATGGACGACATTCTCACCGGGGCAGCCAACCTGGACGCAACATGCCGTCTATTGGACCAGGTAGTCTCGCTCTGCGGAGCGGGCGGCTTTCCGCTCAGGAAGTGGGCCGCCAACGACACTCATCTCCTGAAGAGGATCCCGCTCGAACACCGATTGGGCACCACAACGGGCGCCAGACTGCCGTCGCACGAACACTCGGTCCTGGGTCTCCGCTGGAACCCAAGGGATGATGTCTTCTCCCTGTCGGTACGACTGAGCCCCACGGCTCCACCAACGAAAAGGTCAGTCCTCTCCCAGACGGCACGCCTCTTCGATCCACTGGGCTGGCTGGCGCCGATCCTCGTGCGTGCTAAGCTGTTGATCCAATCCGCCTGGCTGCAGCAGCTGGATTGGGACGCACCGTTGACCAGAGAGGATACCGCAGTATGGACTAGCCTTGAAAATGAGCTACCCCTGCTCGAGGACATCCGGTTGCCCCGTTGGTTGCACTGCGACGCTCCATCTAGCTCCTTGGAACTCCACGGATTCTCCGACGCCTCCGAACGCGCCTACGCCGCAGTGGTCTACCTCAGGGCTGAGGCTGACGACCAATCGACCGTGAACCTGGTGGCCGCCAAGAGCAAGGTCGCGCCATTGAAGCGTGTCTCGCTCCCGCGTCTGGAACTCTGCGGGGCGGCCCTCTTGGCCAAACTGGCCGAACACGTCCGACTCGTACTGGGCTTGGAAACGTCTGCCGTGCACCTTTGGACGGACTCCACGGTCACGCTCGGCTGGATACGAGGGCACCCTGCAAAATGGACAACCTACGTAGCCAATCGTGTCGCGGAGATCCACCGAGAAAATCCGGATGTAAGATGGCGACACGTACCTGGCAAGGAGAACCCCGCAGACTGCGCCTCCCGGGGATTGTCGCCTAGGGAAATGCTGCATCACCCGTTGTGGTGGTCTGGGCCTGGTTATCTCGTCAACCCTGCAGACACCTGGCCGAAGGACGTCGGGCTCCCGGAAGCGACCGAAATGCCAGAACAGCGGCCACCACGATGCCATGTGACCACCGAGGCACGGGAACCGGAGGAGCTTTGCCGATTCTCCAGCCTTCGCCGCCTACTCCGCGTGTCAGCCTGGATTTGGCGCTGGCGGGCTCGACAGCTCCGCCCTGCCAACGTCGAGGCCGCGTCCACGTTTCTGAGGCCTGACGAGCTAGAAGCCGCACTGTCTCGTTGGATCCGGGTGGCTCAGGGCTTGAGCTTTCATCCGGAGCTGCGGGATATCCGTGCCGAGAGACCACTAGCTTCCAGAAGTCCGCTCCGCAAGCTGGCTCCCACGCTCGACCACGAGGACATCCTGCGGGTTGGCGGGCGGCTGAAACATTCGGTTTTGGACGCTGATCAACGACACCCAATGATTCTACCGCCGGAATCTCATATCACTCACCTGGTGATCGACGCCGCCCACAGGCGCACACTTCATGGAGGCGTCCAGGCCACCCTGGGTGACATCCGGCGGCGCTTTTGGATACCGCGAGCCCGTCAGTTGGTTCGCGGTCACATTCATCGCTGTCTTCCCTGCGTGCGATGGCGGGCGGCCACTCCACAGCCAAGGATGGGTGACCTACCGAGGACACGTGTCACCCCGAGTCGTCCATTCTTGCACACTGGCGTGGACCTCGCCGGCCCTGTCTGGCTCAGGACGACGAAAGGGCGCGGACACAAAGCCTACAAAGGTTTTTTGGTAGTCTTCATCTGTTTCAGTTCCCGCGCTATACACCTGGAAGTCGTCAGTGACTACTCCGCCGAGGCCTTCCTAGCTGCCTTCCGCCGGTTCGTGTCGCGTCGGGGACTGTGCTCAGTCGTTTATAGCGACTGCGGCACGAACTTCGTGGGCGCTGACCGGCAACTCAGGGACCTCTTCAGGGCAGCTGGTCGCGAGGTCAACGCCATCATCGGGCGCCTCGCAGACGACGGAGTTCGGTGGAGCTTCAATCCACCGTCGGCTCCTCACTTCGGCGGCTTGTGGGAGGCGGGCGTAAAGGCCGTCAAGCACCACTTGCGTCGCACCATCGGAGAGGCCAAATTAACCTTCGAGGAACTCTCCACGTTCCTCGCTGAGGTTGAGGCTTGCCTCAATTCAAGGCCGCTCGAGGCCTTGTCTGACGACCCGGACGACCTCGACGCTCTGACACCAGGGCACTTCTTGGTGGGGGGCCCTCTTCTCGCCATCCCGGAGCCGTCACTCTTGGACGCCGCGTCCAATCGGCTGAGTCGGTGGCGTCTCCTCCAGCAGATGCGGGACCACCTTTGGCAACGATGGACCCGCGAATATCTGCAGGGTCTCACCCCGCGGCCAAAGTGGTGGGCCACTCGCGGGGCCCTGCTCGAAGGCCAGCTGTGCCTCATAAAGGGCGAGAACACACCACCGTGTCGGTGGCCACTCGCTCGCGTCACGCGCCTCCACCCGGGAGAGGACGGACGAGTACGCGTGGTGGACGTCCGCACCTCCGTCGGCGAGCTGACCCGGCCAGTGGTTAAACTTGTACCACTGCCGACGGCAGCCGCCGCGGATTCGGAGCCACTCGCGTAACCCACGTGTCGCGATTCCGCGCGCACTTGTAAATAAGCTGTTAAATTAATTCAATAATTAGAGTATATAATTATTCCGTCCGATATTGTAAATATAATTAACTGTTCGTACTTACTGTTTGTCGTGAAATCTCGGTCTATCGTTGTATCGACTCGCTCTCACCACACTGCACATGAGGCTCCTAACCTCAGCTGTCAATTTCGCGACAGCGTGCGACACCCCGGTTCGCGGCAGCAATAAGTCACTAGCTATTAAATACTAGACTTTTCGTCGCTAGTATCTCGACGAGGCGGGCGGGATGTTGCGGATCGGAGAAAGATAGAGATAACCCGCGATTATCCGCGCCATTCGCTCGTGCGCCAATCGCACGCGCGTACTCCCGCTATCTCACCCCGCTGCGCGCGTCTCGCGCGGAACGTATCCCGCCGTTTGAACGGTCACGGGCAACCGTCCCGTGACAAACAAATTGTCAAAAACAAACGGTTTTGTCCTCCGACTCTCGAGAAGATTCCATTTATTTTGAAACAAAATCACAAATTCGGTGATGTTGCTTTCGGAACCTTCTCGAAGGTCGGCGGGATAAAACCGCTCGTTCGGCGCCCGATCGCTCTCTCGTCTTCCAGTCGTTCGCGCTGATAGATCGCAGTTCGCCACCAAGTTTCTTTTGTCTAATCGCACTTCCGGCGGATAAATACGCATCGCGCTACGATTGCACTTCTCGCAATCGCCGTGTATCAACCTCTGTACATTAACTGTAAATATAGTGCCGTTTCAAATATTCTTTTTGTGTCGTTCGATTCTATCTCTCTCGTTCTGTCTCTATCGTACTGTCTCTCTCGCACTCGCGTCCGCGCACTACACCGCAAGTCGCGCACTTAAACTGCACAAATGGAACCCACTATTTTTTATGACATATTCTTGAAACTTATCTCGAAAGCTTTCCAAAACATTATAATAAAATTATTTTTAGTTTTTTCGAGTTATAAGGCTTGAAAGTAAAAAATTTTTTGACATAAAATGTACATTTAATAAAATATTCAGTTTTTGGTTAATTTACCCTAATACTTTTATGCACGAAATAATGAGACCAATCAATTGGTGTAAAGAAAACAGATAATTGTTATTGCTACATGCAACTGCGTATTTTTTTAAAAGTAACTATGTGTTTTCTTTGCACCAACTGATTAGTCTCATTATTCCATGCATAAAAGTGGAAAGATGATGGAAAAATAAGTATGTAATATGATATTTTACATTTTACGTCTAAAATTGTAAACTTCAAACATTATAACTGAAAAAGTACATGAAATAATACTTTATTATAGTGTTTTGGAAAGCTCTCGAGATACGCTACAAAAATATGTAATGAAAAATAGGTAGTTTCAAATTGAAGGTTACTTTTGCGTGACCTTTATGACTATCCAAGGTAAAATGGCACCATCTTATGTCCCCTCTTGGATCAAATAATAAAACTTTATTTGAAACGTTTTTCCGTATCGTGCATATTTTACGAGATATTTGGATGCAATAGAACACCTTGTATATGTATATATGTATATATAAAATTGAGGAAAAAATTTTTGAACGATAACGCAGTCTTTTGTTTATATTTATATCAAAAAAATTTATTGTATTTTATAGTAGTTAATGCCACAGGCGATCTATTCGTGAGCTGGCTGTAACATCAGATGCGCTTTGCATGTGCGCTCTGGTTATTACTTCCTATCAGAGACGATCTATTCGTGTGCTGGTTATTTAAAAAAATCCAGAGGCGATCTATTCGTGTGTTGGTTATTTAAAAAAATCCAGAGGCGATCTATTCGTGTGCTGGTTATTTTAAAAAATCCAGAGGCGATCTATTCGTGTGCTGGTTATTTAAAAAAATCCAGAGGCGATCTATTCGTGTGCTGGTTATTTAAAAAAATCCAGAGGCGATCTATTCGTGTGCTGGTTATTTAAAAAAATCCAGAGGCGATCTATTCGTGTGCTGGTTATTTAAAAAAATCCAGAGGCGATCTATTCATGTGCTGGTTATATTTTATATAAAAAGCAGTTTGCACCTGTGTGTGCTCTGTTTATTATAAAATATAAACATTTATTTTCAAAATATTTTTTGTAGTATAAAATAATTAATTTTCTGTATTAGATAAAGATTTATAAACAAAAGACTGCAGTTTTCAGATATTTTTTTTTATTATAAAGTAATAAAATTATTTCTTCTTTTTGTAATAATATTTCACAAAATAATCCATTTATTTTTTTTGCAGACGACAACAGTTATTGAAGTCCAGCAATACGCAACAGGCAAATTACTCCAGGAGCACAAAAAAGAGTACTGACAATGAATCCATCGACTTTCAGAAATCAGTTCAATCAATTTCCGAAACGATGGATTCAGAAGTTAGTACTGCAACAATGCAATGCCTGAAATCAGATTCAGAAACAGGTATGTATAAAGAAAATGTCGAACTTTGCGAAGATAACAATTATTTTGTTATCGAGAATGGCCCTCCGGATACATATCGTATCCAGGAAAGCATGCTTCAAGGCCGTCGCATTGTCGATATTTCTTATATGTGGAATGAACTCCAGAGATCATTCAATAATTATATGAAAGGAATAGTGCCAATTTAAAGATTGGAAACTCATGAAAACTCAAACCAAAGGCCAAGAAGAAAATGACTCTAGGAATAGCACATGTAAGGATACTAGCAATGAATCCATCGATTTTCAAAAATCGATGGAAATCTCTGATACGATGGATTCTAAAGTTAGTATTCAAAAAGTGCAATGCCTGGAGTCAATTTCAGAAATAGATATGTGTAATGAAAATGTCGAACTTTGCGAAGATAACAATTATTTTGTTATCGAGAATAGCCCTCTGGATATAAATCGTATCCAGGAAAGCATGCCTCAAGGGCGTCGCATTGTCGACATTTCTCATATGTGGAATGAAATCCACAGAACATTTAATGATCATATGGCAGGAATAGAGTGACAATTTAAAGATTGGAAACTCATAAAAACTAGAACCGCAGAGTTCAAGACGCATTTGACATTCCAGTGCCAAATGTGCAATACTGAAGTCACTATCTGCTCAGAACCCGAAGAGCCGGAAACATTAGACATTGATATGGCTGCTGTAGCAGGAACTGTTACAGTAGGAATTGGCTATGCCCAGTTGAATGAGCTATGTGCAATCATGAATATTCCTTGCATATCCGAGTCAAAATACATAAAAAATAGAGAAAAATTAGTCGATGCTTTTGAAAAAACAGCCATGGAAAGTATGAAAATAACTGGCGAAGTTGAAAAGCAACTCGCTCTTGAGAGAAACGAAGTTATAAACGGTATTCCGTATATAACAGTTGTAGCAGATGGTAGTTGGATGAAGAGATCGTACGGCAGTGCCTACAATTCTCCTTCCGATATCGGAGCTATAATTGGTTATCGTACGAAACAAATTCTCTTCGTCGGTGTCCGCAATAAATTTTGCGCAATATGTGATATAGCAGAGCGAAAAGGTACTGAACCAAAAGCTCACAAATGCTACAAAAATTTTGATCGCAACGAAAGCTCCACAAGGATGGAGAGCGATGCCATCGCGGAAGATTTCAAATGTAGCCTCGAAATGCATGGGCTGATTTTTAAAACAGTTATTGCCGATGGTGATAGTAGTGTTTATCAGGCCATTATTGATAACAGACCATATAGTGAACAGATGGTTACAGTAAAAAAAATAGAATGCACGAATCATTTACTTCGCAATTTATGTAAAAAGCTCAAAGCTGTGGCAGAGACAACTCAGCCAAAAACGCAGAGGCAGCGTGGCTTTACAGAGTTGCGAAATGTTGTGAAAAACAACATTAAACATATCAGAAAAGAGGTAGAAAAGGCAGCCGAATTACGAAGAAAAGACCAACAAACACCTCAACATTGTAAGGCTATGGAATTGCAGAAAGATATATAATATTAAACATTCCTAGCCATGCTTTTGGCGAACATAAGCGATGCGAAGCACGCGGTCGTATATGCGAAGAGAATGATAGTAAAACAAACAAAAATTGTATTCCACTTTTGAAAATGCATGGTTTGTATCAAAAAATAGAAAGCGCTATTACATATCTAAGCGGTTATTCCGACAGCTTATTGCTGAATTTAACCAATAATCCTGCAGAATCGTTTAATTCGATAATCTGCAAAGAAATTGGTGGAAAGCGCATTCATTTTGGTAAACGAGGCTCTTACAATGCCAGAGTTGCGGCAGCAGCTGTGCAATTTAATACGCAACAAGCCATTACAGAATTGCATAAAAGCATGAATAAAACTGTTCCACCTATTGTTGAGAAACTATAAAAACAACGACAAGTAAAAGTTGCAAAAACCAGAGAATCTCGACAAGTGCAAGGAAGGCAAAAAAAATTCAAACAAGAGACAGGAACAGATCGTTATTATGGTCCGCAGTCTCAAAAACCAGATCTTCCATCTGATGTATTTGAGCAACTTCGGCAAAATCATTTAGAAAAATTGTCCGAAAATGCGAAAAACTGGAAAAAAATTGAATTTGATACGAGAGACCAAAGGGACTCGGAATTATGGTTATCATTGAGACGAGAAATGTTAACAGCATCCAATTTTGGATCTGTATGTCGCATGAGACCGACAACGTCTTGTGCAACAACAGTAAAAGCCATTTTATATCCTTCGTTCATTGATAGCGCAGCCCTAAAATGTGGTCGCGAGAACGAAGAAGTAGCAAGAAAAGAATTGGCTATAAAATTAAATAAAGAAATAAAACCTTGCGGATTATTTATCGATACTGAAAATCCGTGCTTGGGTGCTTCTCCTGACGGAATTATTGATGAAAATGGTCTAGTGGAAATAAAATGTCCTCTGTCAGCTGAACATTTGACAGCAGAAATAGCTGTAGAGACATTGCCTTCTTTGAAAGGTATTTTTGATAAAAAAGATCCACATAAAATGAATCGAAATCATCGATATTTTTATCAAGTTCAAGGTCAATTGAACATAACACGGCGAGAATATTGTATTTTTGCTGTTTGGACTCCACAAAGCATGAAAATATTGCGCATTGAGGCAGACAATATTTTTTGGAGAAATCAAATGCTGCCTTTCTTAACACGCTTCTATAACGAATGCATGCTTCCAGAAATCTTGGACAGTCGTCACAATAGGCATATGCCAATCAGAAATCCAAGATACATTATAGAAGCTAAAGAAGAAGCAACAAAAAAATACTGACAATAAATCAAATAAAGAGACCAAATATAATAAAAAGTGAAAATGACATAGAAGAGAGCAAACGATTCAAACCGAACGTTTCGATGGAAGCAATAATAACTGATATTGCTGATATTGCTCTGAATAAAGAGCAAGATGATGATTGCATTATCATAAGCTACACAAATAACGAACGCTATATCTGAAGATGATATAAAAAGAAATGAAAAACTTTTAAACACATTTGCTCCTCTTTATTTGGTAAAGGACAATATCTTGCGTGTGACAAGTCAATTAAACGATGAATCGTTGGATCTATTTTTGCGTATTATAAGAGAAACTTCTCATTTTGAAACACAAAGTGTGCTATATATAGAATACCCTCACATGATTAAAGCTAGTCGTAGTGATAAAAGCTTACAAATAATTGGAGGGAATTGTAGTAATCACTGGAGATGTATTTCCTTTAACGGCACCAAACTTCGCGTGTACGATAGTCTACCTGGCTGTACATACGATAAATTGGTAGCTAAAGAGAAAAATTAATATACATCTTCGTTACCCTATAGTAAACTCGAGTGACATCATTTTTGAAAAGGTTCAAACACAACCTGATGGCATATGTTGTGGAATTTTTGCTCCAGCTTTTGCCACGACTATAGCCTTAGGAGGCAATCCTTGCGAGAAAAAGTACTCCAAAAATGTAAAATACATGAGAGAACATTTCTATAAAATTCTAGAAAGCAATAAACTCTCACCTTTTCCAAAATAATAAGAAATTATTTTAAAAAATCTATTCTGGTAAGAATATAGACTTCAACAATCTATACTCTACAATTGGCCAGAAAAAGCTGCATCAATCTCGATTGCAAATTATAATCGGAGAGGCGAAAAACATATTGGTTGCGTTCTCACGGGAATGGACGGGGAGGGGTCCATTCTATATAATATTCAGAATATTGTAAAAGTATTCTGTTGCAATCAAGCCAAACAATGTATTGTAAGTGTGTGTGTACATGCATACTGTTGTGCCTCTCAGGGTACAACGGGATTTGTAGGATACTTTGAGGGGTCCGTTCGTCTTAGGAGTTAGGACTCCGAGTGTCGAGGGTGGTGAAAAGAACACTTTGGTCACAAGAGAAGAGTTTATTCCAACTCACGTGTACAATTCTTTGGTATGTCGAATCGCAGCGCGTCCCCACAGTAGATTAGATGTAATTACTTGTCGTCCTCGGTTCGGAATACGGCCCCGAGGAGTTAATCAGGCGCACTTATATTACCCGAAAGTAGGTTTTGTTTTTCGGTTAATGTGTCGCATGTATGCAATCGGTTTTGCATCGTCTGCGTTTTACGATCTCGAATGTGTCCCGATGTCTTAACGCGTGTATGCAATCGGTTGCGTTTTTGATTTCGAGGCGCGCGCTATATCTTTTGAAATGCTGATTCTGCGTTCTCTTTTGTGGGTTTTTAGGTCGTGGTTGGGTCATAGTGTTTACGGTTACAACACCCTTCCCCCGCGGAAAAAAGAAAACGGATCGAGTTTTCCTTTTCCCTATTCTTCACGTGGTGGGTTTTGTCTTCTATTTCTTCGGTACAATATTATGGCTATTGTGCTTATAATAAGAATGGCTGTGCCACCTGATATTGGATATATAACTTGTTTTTTTAAAAACGGGTTGACGCTGACGTTGTCTAGATCTTCTGTTAGATCTTGTAGTCTCGAGCTTAAATCCTTTAGTTCGGTAGGGTTCTGAATTATTTTCTTTAACTGTATTCAGGTTCGCTGGTATTTCGATTTTTAACCTTGAGATATTATATTCTGGTAAGTACGCTTGGAGATATGTGCCGTCTATGGTTCCCGAAGTTTTTACAATCATGTCGGCTGTTACTAATTTACAAGTGTTGCCTAGTGTGATTCGTCCTGTCCCCGCGATGGTTGTCCTATATTCTTCATGGTGTTGGCAGTTTATGGTTATCGGCTGCTCGGTAAGTGTGGAGTACAACCATGAGTGCTGGTTAGTCAGCTCAATCCATATGGTATGATTGGAATGTATATATCGTGTGTCGCATAATTTTTGCCCTGGGGGGGTGTGTGTGTATGCTTGAATGTCGCAGATCGCATTGTCGTTTATGTGATAGATGGGCCTATTTTGTTCGCATATATAGTGATTGTCTACGTTAATACATTTTTCTAAATTACTTTGCGTTATTGTTAGATAGTTTTGATTTTCGTTATCAATGGCTACTATCGGTTGGTTTATTTCTGCGAAGGTAAATAAATTCCCGTGGCTATAACTCGGTAGGGGGATAGCCTTCACTATGTTATATCTAGGATGCGAAATTAGTGGGAAGCGCAAAATAGTGTGTACGTAAGGGTTATTAAAATATGCGCTAACTGTTACGAATTTTTCAATCGTGAGCCAATTGTCTTCGGAGATTCCGAAGGGGAAGAATAGTCCTTGGGGCACTTGTGACGTGGCTTCCTTGAGACTTTCTATGATTTGATCTAACAGGATTAACCTCGGATGTATCCTTCCTGTTTTTACTGCCATTAAGTGATCGATGACGTCTTCCGCGTCTCTCATCAAATCCGTTATTATGGCATTAACTATGGAGAAGTATTCGTGTATTTCTTCTCGTTGTACTTGATTTGCCATCTGTTTTTGGATTTTGGTGGTAAAATTGAGTAGTAGTTGTTCGTTGTATTGTGTTGTTTTTTCCAGATTATCGATGTGGGCAATTGTTGTGTTTAAAATTTTTACTTGATTTTTCATCGTGTGATGCAGTGTTTGCTCTTGATTTTGTAAGAGGAGTAGTTGTTCCTTGATGACTTTGTCGTCATTGGCATCCATGGTTCCGAAGAGTGTTTTTGCTAGTGTCCCGATCCCGTCGAGTAGTCCTCTTCGTTTGTTTGTCGGTGTCCTGTATATGGTGTTCACTCGTTTTAAGAGGTGTGTTAATTTATCATTCTCCGTTTCGATAATTGTTTTTTGGATTTGGCAGCTTTCTTTATTTTGTATCTTGTGTAGGAGGTGTCCGTGATCAATATAATTTTGTAAATCGTGGAATCTTTTATTTAAGGTTCCTAGGTCTATATTAATTATTAACTTCCAGGTGGATTCTACTTGATGTAGATAACCGATTTTTTCGAAGTATATCCCTGGCTCTCGATTAAATTGTTCTACCTCGTATTCCTCTTCTAGGTCTTTTCTTGCGGTAGTAGGCTGCATCTTCCATGTCATTAGCGCTCTGGAATGGAAATAGATGTGCCGAAATTTTTCTTTCTTAATGTTCTATGAACGCTTTTAAACGGTTCGCATGTGTATTTATTATCTTTCGTCCTACTTTAATATTATAATTGACATCGGAGATTTTGTCGATGATTGTGTACGGTCCGGTCCATAATGCACCGAGTTTTTTGGATCGGCCCCTGCGGACGGTTTCGTTGTGTAATAGTACTTTTTCTCCTACCTTGAACGTGGTATTCTTCGATTTTTTGTCGTAGTTATCCTTTGCTTTCACCTTTTCGTTTTTTAAGTGTTCCTTTGCGATTTGCTGGGCGGCGCGTAATTTTTCTTTCAATTCTTGCGCGTAGTCATCGTATGTATATGTCGGCTTCGGGGGTTGCGATAATGCCGTAGGTAGGGTTGCTTGATGCCCGTAAAGTAGTTCGAACGGCGTGAACCCCGTGGCTGTATGCGGTGTGGTGTTATATGCAAACATTGCGTATGATGTCCATTCATCCCAGTCTGTTTGTTCAGCATTAATGTAGTGGCGAAGGTATTCTGCTAAGGTACGGTGTGATCGTTCCAAGGCTCCGTTGCTTTCTGAATGGTATGCAGTTGTCTGAATTTTCTCAATTTTTAGTAATTTACAGACGTCCTTGAACATTTCGCTAAGGAAGTTTGTACCCTGGTCGGTTAAGACCTTTTCTGGGATACCATGTTCGAAGATAATTTTTGTTACGAATTCCCTTGCAATTGTTGCGGCTTCTTGGTTAGTTATCGGAATCGCTTTACTAAATTTAGTTAGATTATCTTGGAAGGTAAGTACATATTTATTCCCATTACCAGAGATCGTTAGGGGTCCTACGATGTCTAACGCGCATTTTTCGAATGGTTTGCTTGCGGTATCTGTTATTACCAGCGGTGCTTTGTTTTTTCGCGAAAGTTTATTTTTTTGGCAGAGTTCACATTTTGCTACATAGTTTTCTACGTCCTTAGTCAGTCCTTTCCAGTTGTGTAGTAACCGGATTCTGTTAATGGTGCGTTCTGTCCCTTGATGTCCTCCTAGGGGTGCGTCGTGATACTCATATAGTATGCGGCGTTTCTCCTCTTCCGTGTATTTCCGCTCTGTTTTTGTGTCATTAATTTCTTCTTTATCGATTTTATTAATTTCTTCTTCATCGATTTTATTAATTTCACCTACGTGTCGGCTGAGTGCGTCGGCGTTTTTATTAGCTTTGCCTGCCTTGTGTACAATCTCGTAATCTTATTCTTCAAGTTTTAATCGCCAACGCATCAATCGCGATTCAGGATCCGTTACATTAAATAACCATACTAATGGTTTGTGATCGGTGATAATTTTGAATTTCGTACCATACAGATAAGGCCTGAAATGTTTTACTGCCCATACTATGGCTAGTAGTTCCTTTTCAGTAGTATTATAGTTATGTTCCGCCCGCGACAAAATTCTGCTTGCGTAAGCAATCGGGCGGTCTTGTCCTACCGGGCCTTGCGACAGTATGGCTCCGATGGCGTAATCTGAGGCATCCGTTGTTACGAGGAATTCCTGGTCGAATTCCGGATATTTTAGTATGGGTGCGGTAGTTAATTTATTTTTTAACGTGTCAAATGCGTTTTGCTGTTCGCTGTTCCACTCAACTTTTTCTTCCTTTTTTGTTAATTTTGTCAAGGGTTTAGCAATTTTTGAGAAATTTTCTATAAATTTTCTATAGTAGCCTGCTAAACCTATGAACGCTTGTATTTCCTTAGCTTTGGTGGGAGTGGGGAATTTTTGTACGGCGTTTATTTTGGAAGGATCAGGCATGATCCCCTTTTCTGTAACGATGTGTCCTAAATATATTACTTCCTTTCTAAGGAACTCGCATTTGTCTGGTTGGAGTTTTAAGTTGTGTTTACGTAATCTGTAGAGAACCTCGGCGAGTCGCATGTGGTGGTCCTCTAGGCTGTTACCGTATATTACTATATCGTCCAAGTATACGAGACATTTGATCCCTTGTAGTCCCGTCAGCACGGAGTTCATTAACCGTTGGAATGTAGCTGGCGCGTTCGTTAACCCGAATGGCATTCGATTGAACTCGTAATGTCCATACGGTGTGGAAAATGCAGTCTTGCATTTATCGGGCTCGGCCATGAGTATCTGATGGTAGCCCGACGCTAGATCCAAGGTGGTGAAGTACTTTGCATTTCCCAGTTGGTCTAGTATATCCGTTATGTTCGGTATTGGAAAAGAATCGCCTATGGTTAAATTATTAAGTTTCCGGAAATCTACAACTATGCGTAATTTTCGGTTTCCTTCCGCATCCGCTTTTTTGGGGACCACAAGTAAAGGCGCATTCCATTGGCTGTTACTAGGTCGGATTAGCTTGTCCTTCAACATGCCCTCTATTTGTTTATTTATTTCTTTTTTGTGTTTCTCCGGCAATCGGTATGGGCGTACATTTACAGGTGCACTGTCAGCTCGGAGCGCGATTTCGTGTGACGTAGTCGGAGTGCAAGTCAGCGCGTCTCCTTTAAGGTAAAACACGTCACCGAATTCCTCACAGATTTGAAGCAATGTTTTTTCTTCTTCTTGATTGAGATGTTGTAGTCGGAGTAAATTTTTTATTTGCTCTCTGCGGGAGAGTGTAGGCGCTTCCTGGGGGGGCGGGACATTCTCTCTTCGAGCCACCGTGTTCGTAATTTCCTCGACGTTTACCCATGGAGTTGACATTTTAATGTATTTTTCGGTTGTATTTATAACGCTAACCGGGCATGAAAATTCTTCTGGTTCTACGAGACAGTGTCCGATAAATACTCCGGGCAGCATTTCTTCGGCGCGTACCACGCCTACCTTATTCGAGTCGGTGGTGGCTCGGACGATTGTTTCGCTTCGCGGCTTCAGCATTAGCGCGCGGTACGGGCGTAATTTTAATATTGTCTCTGCTAGTTGTAGCTGTTTTTTGTCGTAATCACACATTATCTTGTGCTTTTGCAAGAAATCTACTCCCAAGATTCCTTCGTAGTCGATGGGGAAATCGTCCTTTACGATGTAGATAGGATGCCGTATTTTTCGGTCCTTCAAGGTTATTGTGGCCTTAATTTTGCCTATGGTCTGGATCTGGTGTCCCGTTACTCCGGTCAATGCCATTTTCTCTTCGTAGATCATGGCTTCCCCTTTTAGATTTCTTAATTTAATTAAGGTCACGGTTGCGCCAGTGTCGAAGAGTAAATTTAACCTTCCCTTCTTTGCCTCTTGTATGGGCAGAGTCACTAGATCTAGACCTGTCGTAGTGGGTAGTTGTGTGATTACTTGCGATATTTGATATTCGGCCGCGGGTCTCGGCCGTTTCGTGTTTTCCTCGTCTTCTTCATCCTCCGGTGTTGTATGTTTCTTTCGCTGTCCACTAGTGTTAGAATGGCCTTGGGCGCTCTTATTTCCGTTTGTCCTTGTCTGCGTATTTCCCGGGCGTCCGTGCAGACTCCAACATTCGTTACGACCGTGACTTGATTTTTTGCAGTAGGTGCAATGTTTCTCAACAGCGTTGATTTTCCCTTGTGGTTTTGGCAAGGAGAATCTGTTGGCGTATCTGCTCGTGGGGCAGTCTCGTCCGAGGTGTCCGGTCTTCCCGCATTTGTGACACTGTATAGTTTTATTGATGTGTCCTGCGTGTGAAGCGGTCTGGTCGGTCCGGGGTCGTAGTGTCTGCTCTGTCGGGCCCTTCACTTTCTCTTCCGCGCTGGCTTGTGCGATGGCGTCTTGTAGCGTCGTGTGATGCTGTGCTCGTACCATCAGCTGGATGTTTTCCTGGAGGCCTATCTGGAAGTTCTGCAGGGCTTGTTGTTGCAGCGTATCGAGTATAATGCGCTTGCGCTCGCTGCCGAAAGCCTGCCCTTCGATCATGGATTCGTACAGTTCCATGGCTAAATTATCGACGCGTAGTCCGTATTCCCGGGCGCTTTCGCCGGGTTTTTGCTTCAGGGTGTTGAATTCCACCTGAAGATGGGTAGTGCTCCTCTTGCTTAGATAGCAGATTTCCAGTTCCCGTTTAAGTTGGGCGAAGTTGTTTATGTCGCGTGTTTCAAAGTCGAGCATAGCCTTCCCCTTTAACTTGGTGCAGAGTATCGCTTCTAGTAGCGTCTTTTCGTCTACTGGGTTAATATTTTTTATAGCGTAGGAGCTGGCGCTTAGAAATTCTTTAAGTCTGGCTTGGGAGGTTCCGTCGAACTCAGGTATCATGTCTCGCGCTTCTTTCAGTCGTAAGAAACCATGCAGATGTGCGGTTTGCCTGCGCACATCGCTCACGGTTCGTCCATAGGAGAGGTCGGCATAGGGGTTTTCGTGTATTATTCGCGTTCTATTTAAGTCTTCCCGGTTAGTACGTAGGTCCCGCATCTGGTCGCGGAGGTGTCTCATTTCCTCTTGCATTTCTCGGAAGCTCTGCAAAACCTCGACTAATACCGCGTTGCTCGGATCTTCGCTAGGACGTCCCGCATCCTCGTAATGGGCGGCGGCGCCATGACTAGTCTGCGTTCGCATACGCTCGATTTCTCTATCTATGTCGTCGGACGGGACCGAGGGGTGTGTCATAGTGTTTCCGTCAGGTATCTCAAAAATACTACTATCGTACGACACGGGGGAGTAGTTTCGTCTTACCGAAACGCGATCAACCGATGTTCGGTCGATATTGCTCGGTCCTGCTTCGTTATTATTATGCGGCGAGGACTGGTTGTCCGTTCCGCCTTGGGTTTCGGGTTCGCGAGCTTCCGGTTCGCGCGGATTTACGCCTGGGTATTCGGATTCGAGATTCTTTCGGACGCTATCGCGAATATCGCGGGCCGCTTCTTCTACTACTTGCACGGGCGTTACGAAGCCGAATCTATTTGCTAATTTCGCTGGTGCGCTTAAAAAACGTGGTCGTTGAAACGTGACCTTCTTTTTTGCCGGTGCCGAGATTCAGGCGATATTATTATACAATATGCTGACTTACAGTATAACGATGATACGCATTTTTCTTTCGCTCGCTCGTCGTTTTCGCACGGTCGGCTGTTGGTCGATTCCTTGTGCTGTCTCGTGGTTGGGTGGTCCTGTTCTGGTCCGCTGCAGCTTCTCTCGGTATTCCTTTTTTTGAGGTCCTCGAGCACTGACGATGTTGGCAGATCCTTACTTGGCAGATCTCTCTTGTTGTCAGGAATCTTGTATTGTCAGATATCCTTTATTGCTCAGTATCAGCATCCCACCGCTGCCACCATTTTGTTGTGCCTCTCAGGGTACAACGGGATTTGTAGGATACTTTGAGGGGTCCGTTCGTCTTAGGAGTTAGGACTCCAAGTGTCGAGGGTGGTGAAAAGAACACTTTGGTCACAAGAGAAGAGTTTATTCCAACTCACGTGTACAATTCTTTGGTATGTCGAATCGCAGCGCGTCCCCACAGTAGATTAGATGTAATTACTTGTCGTCCTTGGTTCGGAATACGGCCCCGAGGAGTTAATCAGGCGCGCTTATATTACCCGAAAGTAGGTTTTGTTTTTCGGTTAATGTGTCGCATGTATGCAATCGGTTTTGCATCGTCTGCGTTTTACGATCTCGAATGTGTCGCGATGTCTTAACGCGTATGCAATCGGTTGCGTTTTTGATTTCGAGGCGCGCGCTATATCTTTTGAAATGCTGATTCAGCGTTCTCTTTTGTGGGTTTTTAGGTCGTGGTTGGGTCATAGTGTTTACGGTTACAACAATACACATAATATTGAAGTAATCAATTTTTATCTGTTGATTATATCGATTGAAAAAAATGAACTGTATTAGGTAGATTGTGACTTATAGAAAGCTACATTATAAATATTCACAATATATAGGTATTATATATTCATATATCCATGCATCATACATTTCTTATATTTACATGTATGCATACATACATAATATACGCATATATATATACATACACAAGATATATTTTATTTGATACAGTGGATTATCAGAAAAATAAAACATTTTTGGGAAAAATGTTTTATATAAAAATTATAAGATTTCGAAGGAGGATAATTTCGTGAAATTGTTATTCAATTGATGCATTTTTCAAAGATATTTAGAGACAACCTAATTTTTTAAATGAACCTATCTTATTTTTATTATATAAATCGAATCTTTGCAACATAAAAAGTTATAAAATGGCTACAAAATGAAAACATTACAAGATATTTTTATAATTACATAAACTATGAAATATATCTCATAAAATATTCATTTTTTTATAATCTTGCCTCTACTTATGCACAAAATAATGAGAGAAATAAATTTGTGTCAAAAACAGTTGTTTTCAAGAAAAAGTATGCAAATTGAAACTATAGCAGCTACATGTTTTTTTTTAAACAACTATATATTTCCTTTACACCAATTTTTTTTTTATTTTGTGCATAAGTATTGTGGTAAAATTATCGAAAAATGAATATTTTATGAGATATTTCATAGTTTATATAAAATTATTTATTTATTTATTTATTTATTTATGTACAGGTAAACGGGAGATATCCCTTTAAAAACAAATTAAAATAAAATAAGTTGAGAACATAGAAAATGTACAAAGTTATCGCTATATGATTACGCACAATTTATAACATTAAGAGCCTATCGCAATAAAACTAAAACACAGGAAGAAAATAACAAGTCTATCGTAGACAATGGGATAACGTTCGTCTGAAGGTGCAGAGTGATGATTGAAAGAAATCCACACGATCAGAGAACTCATTCGCCAGCATGCAGATTCGATTCAGGGGCTTGTATCTTCCATAAGAGGTACGGTGAGACTCAACATTAAATATGACGCCCTTCCTGAGAGGCCTAGCCGGAGCACGCAGCCCCACATACTCTAGGAGCTCCGAACATGTAATACTCCCATTAATCAATTTGAAAAAAAACAGTAGATCTAGAAAAGTGCGTCTATTTGCTAAAGTAATTAGCCGCAAGTTATTCAGCATATCATCATAAGAGTGATCGAAAAAGCGCATTGGATTATCCGTTATGAAGCTCACTCTACGCAAAAAACGGTGTTGGATTCCCTCAATCTGAATATCATATTTGGCATAAAACGGAGCCCAGACAATGGAGGCGTACTCTAAATGAGGCCGTACTAGCGCACAGTATAACAATCTTAAGGTGTGCACATTATTAAAGTATTTGCCAGTCCGCAAGACAAAACCCAGTTTTCTATACGCGCAGTTCGTGATACTCATTATATGCTTCTCAAACGATAGATCAGGGCAAAAAGTGACCCCAAGATCGCGTACAGAATCTACCTCAGAGAGACGCACCCCGTTTATCGAGTATTCATGCATGCAAACGCTTCTCCTCCGACTAAAGCGGATTACATGACATTTCGCTATATTAAACTGTAGTTTATTAACATTACACCAACGCTCGAGCCGAAACAGATCAAGCTGCAACAGATCCGCGTCCTCAAGGTTATTTACTTGTCGAAAAACTTTTAAATCGTCCGCATATAGTAGAAATTTACAGTGATTAAAGACCTTGTTAATGTCATTAATAAATAGATTGAAAAGAAGCGGGCCCAGATGAGAACCCTGGGGCACGCCAGACGATGCTTTAAAAATTCTAGATTGGCAATTATTGATCTTTACAATCTGTGACCTGTCTGTTACATAACTTGATACCCATTTCAGCAAAGTACCATCAATACCAAAGGCCCGCAACTTAGTGAGTAGCAGGGAATGGTCAACGCTATCAAAAGCCTTTCTAAAGTCCGTGTAAACTGCATCGACCTGGGAGCCATCCTCCACCACTGAATTAATAAAATTCTGATAAAGTAGCAGATTAGTCACGACGGAACGATCGGCAATAAAGCCATGCTGCTCTTCAATCAAAACATACTTAAATAATGATGCAAGTTTATTCGCTATTATATTTTCGAATAATTTAGGCATGAGGCATTGCTTACTTATTGGTCTATAATTAGAGACCAAAGTTCTATCACCGTCCTTAAATATTGGCGTAACGGTGGATAGCTTCCAGGATTCCGGGAAGATGCCACTTACTAAAGACTTATTGAAGATAATCCAAAGTACTCTAGATAGTATGAAATTGGTTGCTTTTAGAAAGAGCGGAGGAATGCCGTCATAGCCAGAGTTGGATGCCAAATTCGTGGCATTTATGCAATTAAATATATCCCCGATGGAGATATCTACATTCAATAGGCTCAGATCATGCTCACACACATCAACATCGCTGCCACCATGCACATCCGAACCGGAGTAAACAGATTCGAAATAGTCTGCGAAACAATTTGCTATGGCTGATCCATCATAGACAGACGAGCCATTGTGATAAATTGACATTGGAGGTTTATTAGAAGTATACATGGATTTTGTGAAGCTCCAGAAAACATTTACATTACTCGAGATAGCCTCCTCCGTACGATGCACATAGCTCCGCAGACACGCCGATGAAAGGGATTTACATCGAGCCCTCAGACCCGAAAATTCCATATAATCCGAAAAGCAATTAGTTCTCTTAAATCGGATGTGAGCACTCTTTTTGGCCTTGATGAGAGTTTTCAGTTCATTTGAGAACCATGTAGGATGCTGTGATTTGCGGGTCATATATGTAGGAACAAAATTAGAGATGACATAATCAAGATGCCCATACAAAAAATCCACAGCTTCATTTGCATCCAGAAATTTTAGTTCTTCATCCCAGGAGATACTGCCCAAGTAATCATTAATAGCATCATAGTTCGCACGTTTAAAGTTCCACCTATGTTCAATGTGAGATGACAGCGATGTTTTCAGTGGCAAAGTCAACAAGATGGCCGGATGATAACGATCGCACGCACATAAATAATCAACGGCTAGCTCCACTGAAGCGCTATGCAGTGTGGAAAACACTAGATCTAAGGTATTCCGATTCACATTAATGATCCTATTGTGCTGGTAAAAATTAAATTCATTGAAGAAGTGTGAGATAATGTTAGCATGCGGTAACATATTACAGTGTCGATCTGATTCATATTGCAAGTAATTGTTATTATTATGCCACTGAATATGCGGAAGATTATAATCGCCCGCAATAAGAAAATTAGCATTAGGTGACGCGACTAACACTTCTTCAACAGAGAGGCAGTGAGCCTCGTATAGAGACGGCTCCGATAAAGGAGGCATGTAAACAGTGCCGACAATAAATTGTACATGATCAAGGCGAATGTCAACAAACAGCTGTTCGACGCGTGACTCTGACAAGGGGAGGTCGCGGTTGACTCTTCACCGATTTTGATCTCCTTTGGTATGGTGAATCTACATCGAAAAAAAGTTACTCCGTGTTCGAGCTTTTCGTCCAATGCGCCTTGTAAAAAAAATTTTTTTTTTCCCGAAGTTTAGAGTAATTGTCAGGTTCGTTACGAGGCCTAAAGAAAGACACACTTTCGATCGGTGCCGCTAGTGCAGCGGCAGAGCACAAGAATAGTAATCTGGGATCCCAGGTTCAGAACTTTGGGTTGTCATAATTTTTTTTTTTTTTTTTTTTTTTTTTTTTTTTAATAATATGTATTATTTATTATGATAAATAAATATTCGGCATATTTTTATCGTTAGTTATGCATATATCTCTTTATATATTTAAAATTAATAAAATGATCGTAATATAAATAAAATATTTTTATAGAGAAATATTTTTAGAAATATTTTTACTTTTTAAAGATTTATACATTTTTTCAAATTTTCTTTAATCTAATAATGTTAGAATACACACTTTTCATAGCTTTACAAAATTCGGATTTTCTACCTGCTGTGAACCGCTGAATGAAACCGCTGGTTGTGAAAGTGTAAGGAACGTTGGAGGGAGAGGAGAGGGTCGTCTGATCCTGTCTACTAATAAGGGTTCTAGAAGGTCGGTTAGAAAATATCTTACTTATATATTTATGACATATTTATTACATATTGAAGCAAAAAATAATAATGAGTAATAAATTAAATTTTGTAAAGCTATGAAAAGTGTGTATTCTAACATTATTAGATTAAAGAAAATTTGAAAAAATGTATAAATCTTTAAAAAGTAAAAATATTTCTAAAAATATTTCTCTATAAAAATATTTTATTTATATTACGATCATTTTATTAATTTTAAATATATAAAGAGATATATGCATAACTAACGATAAAAATATGCCGAATATTTATTTATCATAATAAATAATACGTTATTAAAAAAAAAAAAAAAAAAAAAATTATGACAGCCCAAAGTTCTGAACCTGGGATCCCGGGATTACTATTCTTGTGCTCTGCCGCTGCACTAGCGGCACCGATCGAAAGTGTGTCTTTCTTTAGGCCTCGTAACGAACCTGACAATTTCTCTAAACTTCGGGAAAAAAAAATTTTTTTTTACAAGGCGCATTGGACGAAAAGCTCGAACACGGAGCAACTTTTTTTCGATGTAGATTCACCATACCAAAGGAGATCAAAATCGGTGAAGAGTCAACCGCGACCTCCCCTTGTGAGATATTTATAGCACGACTAAATATAGAATTTCTCACAGCAATCAACACACCTTCTCCGCGCGAATAAACACTATTAGCAATATTTCTATCATTGCGAAACACGGTGAAATCATCAAGGCCCAGCTCCAAGCTCGATATACCCTCATGCAGCCACGTCTCAACCAAGACTATTATATCGTAGTCAACAGATACGGACGCCACAGCACACCGCAGATCACAAAGCTTCGTTCTCAAACCGCGAACATTTTGATAATAAATAAGGGGAGAGCGAGTTAGTTTTTTGAACTTGACTTTACATCGACGATTTTCGGCACACCGTTTATATAACGAATTGTTTTATTTGTTTCTCCTTCGTCCTTCAGGCGCCCCAGAGCGGCCCGCAGGTCCCTAAGATATTGTCTTTGCTTCATTGTTTGATCCTGAGAGATGTTGACAGGACCAGAGTATCGCGATTTATTCCTCAGGATTTCCAGCACCTCCCGTTTTGTGGAAAAAGAGACACGCACCGGTCTAGAATGACCTCGCTTCGCCTTTCCCAGTCTCTCCGTTCGCATTGCGGAATTCACGCCAGGCTGGCGAAAATTATATCAATTATAAAATATCTCGTAAAGATTTCATTTTTTAGCCATATCCTATAATTTTTTTGTTGAATGTTGCGAGAGTTCGATTTACATAATGCAAATAAGATAGTTAAAAAAAAACTAGGTCTAAATATAATTGGAAAATGTTACTCAAGAGCAATTTCACGATATTGTCCCTTTTCAAAATCTTACAATTGTTATATAAAACATTTTTCCCGAAAATTTTTTATTTTTATGATATCTACTCTGTATCAAATAAAATATCTTGTATATATATATATATGTATACGTATTATGTATGTATGTAAATATAAGAAATATATGACGCATACAGATGTATGTGTATAATACATATATGTATATATAACTGGATATTATAATGTAACTTTCTAGTAAATTACAATCTAATACAGTTCAATTTTTTCCAATTGATATAATCGACGATTATATAACCCAGCAAACACAGAGATGTAACATATGTATATCTCTCAGAGTTATAACATGATGTATAATACCCAGCAAACACACATGTAACTGATATTTCCCGTTATATAATCAGAAAGTATCTGGAAAGTATCATTGATATGAAACTAATTTATGTATATAATACATAAATGTGCTTTTGCAAATTTTATATATGTAAAAATAGCATTTATAAAAGATACATAATTATACTACTATCTGATACGTATCATTATCTGTGAAACGATATTATGTAGTATAGTAGCATGATTATGTAACATAAATATAAGATTTACATTATATAGATATATCTCTGATATATCAGAGAAGTACTTTTGTTGCTGACATTTAGCAGTACATGTAATATACATGTATGTTACTTATTATGTAACTATGTAACTATGATACATCATGTTATAACAAAAGTACTTCTCTGATATATCAGAGATATATATCTATATAATGTAAATATTATATTTATGTTACATAATCATGCTACTATACTACATAATATCGTTTCACAGATAATGATACGTATCAGATAATAGTATAATTATGTATCTTTTATATGCTATTTTTACATATATGAAATGTAAAGCAAAAGCACATTTATGTATTATATACATAAATTAGTTATACATATCAATGATACTTTCCAGATACTTTCTGGTTATATAACGGGAAATATCAGTTACATGCGTGTGTTTGCTGGGAATAATAATGTATTATTTATATAAACATATATATGTTTGATTATATAAATAAGTATTTTGTTATAGCCCGAACTATAACCAGTAGTTATTAGAAATTAGAATTTACTGAATATCTTTATAGAACACTGTAAAACATTTTTGCTTATAAAAGAGCGCTCTCGACAAACGCTCGTCGTGTGAAAACGCTAACGCAGCGAGACACGCGCGAAGCACCGGAAACCGCGAGATGCAAGCGAAGACCTGCGACTTCAACCTGCTTCGCTTGCAGTTAGAACAAAAACGCGTGAATATTACTAACCAATCAGAGACCTGTTTCCAAGGACCTTTCCAGAAAGAAATCCAAGAAACAAAGAGGATATAGGACGGAGAGCCCGCCCGCGAAGGCAGTCTCGAATACAATTCCTAAACATCAAGACGTGGTCGCTAATAAGAATCCGGAACATCAGGACGAGACTCACTAATAAAAAATCTGAATCATTAAGAGAATTACTAATAAACGCTCGTTAGCCAAACATCGAATGTTACGCGAATATATATATATATATATTTAAAGAAAGGTCGAGAAATAAAGTGAAACCAAATTTAATCAGAAATAAGAGTCGATTTAATCAAAAAAAGAGAGTATAGTTTTCCTAACACCCTACGACGTCCCGGTCGACCCGAGGATCCTCATCCTTAATTCGGCGCAACCCCAGTGCCTTGTTCGAGGCACACAACAAAATTGGTGGCAGCGGTGGGATTGCGCCGACGGACCGCCAGGACCAGCAGGAACCTGAAGACCTGAAAACAATACAAAAGTATTAGAAAAATCAGGCACGTCGAAATAATCGACGGACAACACAGAAAGCAGCATACAATAAATTAAGACCCGCAATACACACATACACAACGTGTGGAAGCAGGCACGTCAGTTAGAAAAACAGCTGACGGAAATAAGCAGAAGTCACAGTGCAGTGAAAGTGAAGGACGGACAACGCAAGCAGTACGAAGAGCGATAAGCAAGCAGCTGAGAATCGAGTAGGATCGCCAACGTCCCAAGGACAACGCCGACCTGCGACAATCTCACGGACAACGCGTCATCACGGAGCGACGACCTGCCGTGTCAAGCACGAGCACCGAGCCGCCAGCCGTTATCAGCCCACGAGCGATCGAGTTGCAGTAGCAGCAGCCAAGCCGTACCGAGCGATAAAGAGCGTAACGATGCGAACCGTAATACTGTAAGTCCGATCCTTATAATATTTCTGCGTGAATGTCGGAAGGGAACAAGACATCCCCGAAACCGATAGCGAACAAATCTTGGCTACATAGCGACTCAGCCAAACGAGCGATTCAAGCGTTACCATTAACTGTAGAAAGACTCGAGCGAGTTCGTAGAAAATTAGAGAACGAATATTCAAGCGAAAGCGAAGACGAATTACCCGCGAACGTCATTGTTAAACGCGAGTTCCCCTTCGATAGTTTTGACGAAAGTATACTAAAGACGCGAACAGACGGTAATAACGAAAATATAAAAGAAATTAAAATACGCGCAAGCAAAACCCCTAGCAACGCGTCACAGAAAAGCGGATGGTCAACTACGTACGATAGTAGCGATTTTGACTCTAACGAAGATAACATGTCGGTAATGCACACTCCACCAAATGGTGCAGCGGACGTATCCGTGGGTGCTGTGGACCGCGAAATTGGTCGCCTACGCGAAACTATAGAGCGCGGAAACGTACATCGCGTAAAAGTCGACGTACACAGGACACCCGCCGAACATAGGACACCCGTCGAAAACAACGCGAACGAGGAAAATCCTTTGATGCGCGACGTATTACAAGGCCTACGAGATTTACAAATCGAAATGCGAACAGAAATAAATAAAATGTACGATTGGAGGTCACGCGGAGAGAGATCAGACGAGAGTCGTCAAAGCTCCCGCGAACGCGCACGCAAACGGGATGCAAATAGGCACCGCGATAATCGACATCTCCGTGAACACACCCGTAATCAAGATGCGGAAGAGAGATGCGACAGTCGGCAAGATCTACGCGAACTCACTCCCGAGCGAGACAGAAATAATCAACGTGATCACCGCGACTACCCTCGCAATCAAGACGCAGGAGATCGACGGAATCTACGCGAACACACACGCGAACAGGGAGCAGATAGGCGCTTAGACAATAGGCAGATTAGATCCCGCGAACGCGCTTATGATCGAGATTCGGACGAAGAGCACGAGCCTCGTATGGCTTACGGACGAACCGAGCGTGACATCCGAAATCGGCGGAATGCCTCACAACGGTACATGTCACTAAAGGAGGCGCGAATAATGATACCGGAGTTCGATGGCACAACGCGAACCCGATTACAAGAATTTTTAAACTCCTGTACGTACGCAATTAAAAATATTCACCCCGATGACGAGGAAGCGTTAATTCAAGGGATATTATTTACTAAATTACGGGGAAAAGCCATGCAAGATTTCGAAACACGAGACATTCAAACGTTCGAAGAATTGAAAGACCAACTAGAAAATTCTTATCAAAGTAAGTACAGCGCATTTACAAATCGAGTTCAATTCGCTCAAGCAAAACTTTAACGAATCGGCACAGAGTTTCGGACAACGCGTCGACAAACTTGCCAGGAAATTATATAGCTCAATGATTGAGGGAGAAAAGCGTTCGAGCACATATAAGCGTGCTATTTTAGAAACCATACAAAGCCAAGCATTACTCAATTTCCAATTCGGGTTACGTAACGAATTGAAAATACTCGTGCGATCACAACGATACACAACACTCCAAGAAGCGTTAACGGGCGCAACCGCAGAAGAAAAGTTAATAGGATCTAACGCATCGCGAATGACAAATGCATCGCAAAGCAAAACTGGGCAACAACCGCGACAAGGTCAACATAAAACCACGCAATGTTATAAATGCGGAAAATCAGGACATTACGGACGCGATTGCCGCAGCAGTAAATACGCGCTCCCAAAACCGGACAAGCCCCCTCGCGCAAATACCGTAGAGAAATTCTGCAATTATTGCAAAAAACGCGGACATAATCGCGACGAGTGTTGGACTCTAAATGGAAGGCCGAAAACAAATACACCGGACCACGATAAGGGAACCGATAATAAAAAATCGCGAAGCATAAATAAAATTGAAAACCGTAAGAAACCACAATCGCGAAAAAGAGATACCGAATCCGAGTATAGCAGTGACGAAGAAGAACGGCAAGAAGAAAAGAATAAAAAGACACGCGCGATAGAATATCAGGTGACTCACGTGCGACAGACGCCTCGTGGAGCAGCGAGCCTGAATTTAATAACTCTACCTATACGCGAAGTAAAGAACGGCAAGATTAACATGCTCTACGATTCTGGAGCTACTGTCTCTTTAATAAAAGTTAAACACCTGAAAGGTGAAACCGAGATATACAACGACAAAATTACTTTGATCGGCATAACCGGGCATAAAGCGCGAACAATAGGAAAATTCTACGCGACTATCGATCTAGGCAGCCGAAAAATCAAACACGCGATTTATGTCGTAAAGGACGACTTCCCAATGGAATACGAAGGGATCATAGGAATCGATTTTCTACAAAAGCAACAAGTCACGTGCGATTACAAAAAACAGGAGATTCAAATAGGAAACGCCGTATTAAAATTACGACCGTACAATAAAATTCAATTAAAATCGCGTAGCGAAACGATAATACAAGCGGCAACGAATCGTAATAAGATAGGCGTGATAAAGGCCGAAGAAACAGCACCGGGAATATATATCGGACGATGCCTGGTAGAACCAAAAAATTTTGTGTGCCCCGTCAGTATAATTAATACGACCGACGAGACCGTAGAGATTAGTATGCCGCTCGTAACCGTAGAAGACATATGTGAAGATAACGCACACAAAGTATACACGATACACACGGGCGACACTCATAACTCGTCAACGCGCGACGAACGAATCTGACAATTATTACGCACGGATCATCTAAACGTCGAAGAAAAACGCTCAGTACAACGGATATGCGAAGAATATAGCGATATATTTCATTTAAATGAAGAACCACTGACATGCACCGCGACGATAAAGCACGAGATAAACACGCGCGCCGACACCTCGCCCGTCAACGTAAGACCATATCGCCTTCCCGAGAAGCATAAAACAGAAGTAAATAAGCAAGTGCAAGGAATGCTAAAAGACCAAATTATTAGAACAAGCATGAGTCAATGGAATGCTCCATTATTAGTAGTGCCGAAAAAAGCCGATGCGTCAGGAAAACAAAGACTCAGGGTAGTAGTAGATTTCCGAAAAGTTAACGATTTAACTATAGGCGACTCATTTCCCCTGCCTAATATTACCGATATATTGGACCAGTTAAGGAACGCCAAATATTTTACGACGCTTGATCTAGCATCAGGATATCACCAGATACCGATGGCTGAGCGCGATAAAAACAAAACCGCCTTTTCAACCCCCTATGGACACTACGAGTTCAACCGAATGCCGTTTGGATTAAAAAACGCGCCTGCGACCTTCCAACGATTAATGAATTCGGTACTAACAGGGATACAAGGGCTCAGATGTCTCGTTTATCTCGACGACATCGTAATATACGGATCCAGTTTAGAGGATCATAACAAAAGACTCGTGGAAGTACTACAGAGATTACGAAAACATAATTTAAAATTGCAACCGGAAAAGTGCGAATTTTTACGTAAAGAAGTAATATACTTAGGGCATATTATTTCCGAGAACGGCATATTACCCGATCCGTCGAAACTAGACGCGGTAAAAAATTTTCCGACGCCACAAAAAATAAAAGACATACAATCGTTTATCGGACTAGCGGGCTACTATCGCAAATTCATTGAAGATTTCTCGCGAATCGCGAAACCGTTAACAAAATTAACAAAAAAGACGGAAGTTTTTGTATGGGGAAACGAACAACAAATCGCGTTCGACACCCTAAAAGAAAAATTAATGACCGCGCCAGTGTTAAAATATCCGGACTTCATCGAAGAATTCAACGTGACCACCGATGCCTCCGACTACGCAATCGGAGCCGTGCTGTCACAGGGACCGGTAGGCAATGACCGACCTATCGCTTACGCCAGCCGAGTGTTATCTCGGGCAGAGCAAAATTATAATACGACCGAAAAAGAATTGTTAGCAATCGTATGGGCAGTTAAACATTTTCGACCATATGTCTATGGAACAAAATTTAAAATAATAACCGACCATAAACCTCTAATTTGGCTATTTAACGTCACGGACCCCGGATCAAGACTCATCCGCTGGAAATTAAAATTAGAAGAATACGATTACGAGATAATTCACAAGGCCGGACGAGCAAACGCGAACGCCGACGCGCTAAGTCGACACGTAACTCGAGATGCAAGCGAGAAAAGAAAGAGAGAAATCTTCAAAGTAGAAGAAGAGGAAGAAGAGAGAGAAGAAAAACTCGCCGATAACGCTAGAGTATATACCGAAGAGGAGAAACAACAAATATTCTACGAATATCATGATGCACCCACAGGAGGACATCAGGGAATCGAACGCACAATAAAAAGAATTCGATTAAAACATAACTGGCCAGGATTAACAAGAGACGTCGAAAAATATATCTCGAAATGCGAATCCTGCCAGAAAAATAAATTATCGCGACGAGTAAAAGCACCCCTCATTATTACGGACACGCCGAGTAAACCATTCGAGAAATGCGCGCTAGATATAGTTGGACCGTTAACAATTACTAATAACGGAAATAAATATTTACTAACTTTCCAAGATAATTTAACAAAATTTAGCAAAGCGATACCGATCGCAAACCAAGAAGCTAACACGATCGCGAAAGAATTCGCCACGAAAATAATTTTCGAATACGGAATTCCCGAAAAAATTCTAACCGACCAAGGAACAAATTTTGTAAGTGAAATATTTAAGAATACGTGCAAATTACTTAAAATCGATAAAATTCAGACAACAGCTTATCACCCCGAAAGCAACGGAGCATTAGAGCGTTCACACCGTACGTTAGCCGAATATTTAAGACACTATATAAATGCCGAAACAGACTGGGACGAGTGGATTCCCTACGCAATGTTTACGTATAACACGACCCCACACACGGCTACGGGGCATACACCTTTCGAATTAGTATACGGGCATCAAGCGGACCTACCGACAGCTCTAGCGAGACCGCCCAAACTAACGTATAGTTACGACGACTACTCGCAAGAATTAAAAGAAAGAATACGGGCGTCAAATCAACTCGCGAAAGAGAATATTAAAGAAGACAAAATAAAAGCCAAAGGGTACTACGATAAATCCGCGAAAGAAACAAAATTTAAGATAGGCGACAAAGTACTAGTATACGACGAGACGCTTCGACGGGGACGATCGAAAAAATTAGATGCACTATGGGCAGGACCTTACGTAATAACCGAAAAGAATTCCGACGTAAACTACACAATTAAAAAAGGAAGAAAAGCAGTGCGCATGCATACGAATAGACTAAAGCTATTTATAGAAAACTAATACTTACTGTTATATACTTACTGTGATCCGACAACAATATATACTATTTTGCGTTTCCCTTTAATTGCGCAACCGACCTATGATATTGTAAAAGTAATAAAATTCCCCACACCATCCTATAATAATGTATACAATTATATCAAAATAGATAATCAAATAATTGTTATAGATAAAGAAAAATTAACATATGCGACAATGACGGAAAGCGGATTGCGAAACTGTAATAAAATTAATACACAATATGTATGTAAACGCAATTCACCTATACACCGCGTAGATTTAGACGCACCATGCGAAATGCAAATGTATACGCAGCGACAACATTATCAGAGCAAATGTAATGTAAGACACTATGTCTCAACCCACATGTTATGGATAGCATTACACCAAGAGCACACCTGGTTATACTCGACGGACGCCGAACAAACGATAACCATACAATGTGACGGTCAGCTCGACAATAAAATAATAAGAAATACCGGCGAAATTACGCTAAACGGAAATTGTAAACTGACAACACCAGACACAATAATAAGAAACGATTATAAAACTACATTGTAAACGGGAATTATAACTGTACGTAGCATTAGAAATAATCTTAACAAAAATAAGATAAGAAAGCGAAAAACTTCGTACCTCCGTTTTTCTTTTTTTTACGGGGGAGGAATGTTATAGCCCGAACTATAACCAGTAGTTATTAGAAATTAGAATTTACTGAATATCTTTATAGAATACTGTAAAACATTTTTGCTTATAAAAGAGCGCTCTCGACAAACGCTCGTCGCGTGAAAACGCTAACGCAGCGAGACACGCGCGAAGCACCGGAAACCGCGAGATGCAAGCGAAGACCTGCGACTTCAACCTGCTTCGCTTGCAGTTAGAACAAAAACGCGTGAATATTACTAACCAATCAGAGACCTGTTTCCAAGGACCTTTCCCGAAAGAAATCCAAGAAACAAAGAGGATATAGGACGGAGAGCCCGCCCGCGAAACCAGTCTCGAATACAATTCCTAAACATCAAGACGTGGTCGCTAATAAGAATCCGGAACATCAGGACGAGACTCACTAATAAAAAATCTGAATCATTAAGAGAATTACTAATAAACGCTCGTTAGCCAAACATCGAATGTTACGCGAATATATATATATATATATATATTTAAAGAAAGGTCGAGAAATAAAGTGAAACCAAATTTAATCAGAAATAAGAGTCGATTTAATCAAAAGAAGAGAGTATAGTTTTCCTAACACCCTACGACGTCCCGGTCGACCCGAGGATCCTCATCCTTAATTCGGCGCACCCCCAGTGCCTTGTTCGAGGCACACAACAATTTATATAAATATAATTACATATATGTAATAGGTATTTATAAGCGCAATACGCTCACACATATGAACAATTGTGTTGAAACATGTAATAAAGGCAGACACACAAATAATATATTGTTATCTATGCGCTTCGCTTCGATACTTTTTGATATGCGTGCGAAGCGATAGAATAATAGAAATATATGATGTTGTCTTTCCAATATCGAACACAATTTTTATTCGCTTTTTTTATTGCCCTGTAACATGCATAACGCTGTCGGTATGGCAGATCGACAATTTTAGTTCCGCTCAGATGAGGGCGCAAATCTGTCGGAGTTCGGCCATCCGACTAGGATCCCCTTAACAGCGAAACACTCTCGTAAAGCTCTATTGTAATCTTCAACCGTGCGATAATTTTGTTATTACTTTCATCACGCCGTCACCGACCTTTGTTTCTATTGTTTAATTTTTAAGTGCTTCATTATCACTAATAATAATATCGCTACCAGATATGAGGTGTGACTCTGTCTTATCTATTCGAAAACCAGCGGGGAGTCCTGACTTATCCGACCAAAAACCGGCGTCAGTGACCGAGTGGGGAGGGGGGGCGGGGACGACGTCAGTGACCGTGTGGTGGGGGGTCGGCGCCAGTGGTCGAGTGGTGGGGGTTTGTTTTGACCCGCTATAGCTGACATACTACTACTGTCGTACATATTTGTGGATCAGCCATTATTCTTATCGCAACACTAAGGGAAAGAAAGTGATTATACCAAATGGGAGGAATGGTTGACTTTAAAATTACTATTCCAGTATACAACAAAAATTGACGCAATTCCGTAGATTTCCATTTATCAATATCAACTAAAGGTCTAGGTTTTCTTGCAAATTCAGAAGGAATGCAATGTTTAATATTCATTAAATGTTGCGAAATATAATTAATATTTTCTTCACGTAATCAGTTATTTTTATTTCCTTTTATCCATAATGTCAACAACCGTTTTGTAACACCAAGCAAACAAGGTGCATATAATCGAGCGGAATTTGTGAAATCATCCCGATGGAAAGCTTTTCCAATATAGAATCGCCTGTGTGATGTTCAATTTGAGTTCGATTTTTGAACGAGTCATCTGTACGTAAAATATTATTAGTTTCAGGAAAAGTTACTCTATTCATTACGAAGTCACCTTCTTGTATACATTTAGTACATGAAAAATATCCTGTGTGACCTTTCGTATAAGTGATGAATGATTTGGCTGGAGCATCACACAATATTGCGTTAATACTAACTTTATTATTAAGGTTGGTAGATGTTGAGGATCGCCAGTAATTGAATAAAAATTATTAAACTCCTTTTTTCTCTCGACCAAACTGGCAAATGTATTTCTTAATTACAATCACAACGTTTCGATTTTATTTTCGGCTTTATTTTTTGGTCCTTATCAAGTGATCTATACAATCGAACGAAAGTGTGTTACACAATGTAAAAATTAGCATAGGTTGAACCGAAATTAGTGATATACATACTTACGTAATTATAATCGTAGGAGAATACTCCTTATGTCAAATTGCTATACGTCAAACTAACTTTATATTTATTGTTACAAATAATTATGCCATTTTCGGAGAGAAACAAAAATTCGTTAACAAAACCGGCGAGAAAATCATTTGCATCGTTCGGTTTACACATACCGTGATACACACCAATTACAAATGGCGATGTATGAATACTAATATCTTCAATCGATGGCATTATAGGCCACAATTGGCTACTAGAACTTTTTGAAATTGGTAAAGCATCTATATTTATGTTTATTTTAATTTCATCTGTCTTAATAAATTTGGAATAAATTTCTATGGATCGTTTCAGAGCAGAAGTAAGACCGAAATGTACATACCGACCATTACCCATACATTTAATATTTATTGACGCGTTACGTGGTGTATGAACTAAAACTCTAACATCACCAGGCAATTCTACATGACCATGTTTTCTTAATATTTTAAGTAATTGGTTAACAGTACTGTGAGGTATATTATAATTTATAATTAATCTTTGTAAATTTTTCCGTAAGCTTTGCTCGTTGTCTATCAATGCAATATTATCTTGTGAATCAGTATATATTTCATTGTTTTCAAATTGTAACTCTAACTCTACTGATGATTCAGATGATTCCTCCGATTGGTATATTATATCTTTAAATGATATATTATTGTTACAAAAAACTTTACTTTACAGAATTTACGCTTTTTGCCGCTTCTTCTACTATATTATTAGATGATACATCTGGTAAAACGGATTCTAATGAAATATTACTATTATGTGAAGTTTGATTAATAATTTGATTCCTTCGTCTTTGTGATAACCTTCACATCTTTAGATATGATGAACGTAGGGTTGTTGTGCTTACACAAATATTACCTAATTATACCTAAATAAATAAATATTAAAAATAAATATTAAAAATATTGAAAACGCGCATTACACTTTATCAAATCTTAAAAATTAAATAAATTCAGATTTTAGAAATTTAGAATTAGGCAAAGAATTCATTGTTTCAATGCAATTGTTCTTGGAACATATACAGAGGATATTCCATTTTAAAAGAGCCACACAAATATCTCTTGAACAATGCATTTTAGAAAAAAATGTTGCAGACAAAAGTTGTAGAATTTCAAGGGGGAAAGAAATTGGCGCTACTGACTTTTTCTCAAAAGGCAATTTTCAACGTCATTTAAAGGAAATTAAATATTTAGGTCACTTATGTTTTTTTTTAAATGGAACTATCTTAATTTTTTTTATATAAATCGATTTCTTGCAATATTTGGCATAAAAAGTTATAAGGGTAGGATGATAAAAAAATGAATAGTTTACGAGATATTTTGTACTTTAATTTGATACAATTTGACAAACTATAAAATATCTCGTAAAATCTTTTTTTTTCGATGATCTTACCTTAATACTTTCATGCACAAAATAATGAGATGAATCAATTGCTATAAAGAAAACACATAGTTGTTTTTAAGAAAAAATATGTAGCTGCTAGTTGCAAATTACATATTTTTTTTTTCTTGTTATTTATAATTTATTATTTATCATCATAGAGGAAGGAAAACGTTTCTTTTAACTTAAAAATTCGTAAGAAAAATTTGCATATATAACAAATTGAAAAAAATAAAAGAAATAGTGAAGTCAGTTGTTAAATAGAAAAATGTTAAATACTTGAATATATGTATTGATGGAAATATATATTAAAGTCGAATTTTATTTTATCTTATTAGGTAGTTATTTATTAAATAGTTTTATTTTATCTTATTAGGTAGTTATTTATAAAATAATTGAGAATAATAAATAATAAATATTTGCAGCACAATAATATATATTATATATATGTATATAAATATATACAGGATGTATTATACGTCACGCCCCACCTGTTAATGGGAGATTCCTAAAGTTATTTGGAGACGATTTTTCCTCAGCAAAAATGTCGAGGCAATAATTTTTTAGTATAAGCGATTGAAAATAAAGGGTTTTTCGCAAACTTCGCAAATTATTACAAATAATTAAAATCTACAGAGTAATATAAGAGTTATTTAAGAAAAATAATTTTTTAATTTTAACTTCAAAGACAAGTATCGATAAAGATGCATTATAAAAAAAATTTATATATTTATGAGATTATTTTTACCTATTCTACATGTCCAAGAGACATTGCCGACTTTTAGTGAAACACCCTGTATATACACAATATACATATATGTGTACATATAAATATACATGCAATATACAAGAGATCGTACTTACCTCTATGCTTTACGTCTATTTAGATGCAGAGATGCGCAGACAAATCTTTTACTCTAGCTCTTTCCTTGTACTAAAAGTACTAATCGTCCTTCTAGGTGAAGAGATGCGCAGACAAATCTTTTGCTCTCTTTCCTTGTACTGAAAGTAGTAATAATTGATGTAAAAGTCTTCCTATGTTGCAACATAGAAATTATAAATAAGAATGGCAATACTTTACACGTATCAAATATAAAGCTCACGATAAAGTACAGCAGAACGAGAATTCCGACGATGTATTCGACATGATAGTAACGCAATTTGGAAAGTTAATGATTCTTCTTGCTTAGATTATATATGCCTGAGAGTGAAACGCATACCATAATAAAATATACACATAGTGTACATACATATACAAATAATTGATAATTTTCTGTAACATTGTTGAAAAAAACGCTTTATATTTCCGAATACGAAGACGCGAATGAGAAAAAGACAAGGGCGAACGAAAAAAAGAGTACATTTGATGTCTTCTTTTTCTATACATATCGCTACTGAATAGCGATATGTCGAAATAATCGCATACGCAAGCAATATAACAGCGCAAGATGAAACCAAAAAACGTGCAACTTTAAGTACAATTAAATAAAGTTAAAGTGGATAAATGAATAATTAATTTTATCTTGCCAGCATTTGCGATTATTTCGACATCGCTATGCAGCAGAGATGAGCATATATTATAGAAAAAGGGGAAAAAAGGAAAAAAAAATTTTTTTATTTGCCCTTGTTTCTGATTTTGATGATAATAAATTCGATGAAAAGTTAATGATTCTTGCTTAGATTATATGCCTAAGAGTGAAGCGCAATAATAAAATAAATATAATATAAAAAATGATTGAAAATACTTCGCAAATATGTACCACTTATTCTGCTCAATTCTTCTTCTTGGATGTATTGGATAAAAAAAAATACAAATAAGTGGCACATTTAGATATTGAAGCTTATATACTTTGTTTGAAACACGAAGACGCGAATGAAAAAATAATCAGAGACAAGAGCGAACGAAAAAGAATAAATTCAATGTCTTCTTACTGTTATCTGCAAGAGCGAAAGATGATCTTCCTTCTTAGGTCGATTGATACGACTGTATATAATTTCCACTCAGGCGGCCACACACATAAAAGGGTTCATTATATACTTTACTTCCTCTTTAGATAAATTACTTGAAGACTCGAGACCTGATGCGCTGCTGATCAAAGCTAGATTCCAAATAACGGTCTCGAGCGAGAATATACTTAAATCCGTCCTCATCCACGGGTAATAAGCCACCTGACTTTGACTTTCGACATAACATAAAACACTTTACTGACGAGTTTCACTTATGTGTAAGACCTATAACACAAAACAAAAATACAGACAATAGGAACAAAGAATCGAAATATATCTACATACATACATACATACATACATAAATATATATAGACACACACACACAGACATTCGGATGGGAACAAATAGCAAGCAATAATTAAATTAAATATAGGATAGATAATTAATCAACATCACTTTATAAAAAAAACTTAGAATAAGCTTTGCGATCGAAATTCTTTCGTACTGCTCACTAGAAGTTTCCTCTGTTATCATCCAATTAAATCAATCACCTCAAATCAAAAATATATGTATCAAATAATACTAATAAGAATTAAAAATGGACCATTCTATATAATAATAAAATCATCTACAACGTAGACTTTACTAGAACTTTTAAAATTGATATTATTTATTTCTCATTCCTTCATTATTTCGATGTGTTATATTTAATAATAAGTATATTTTCAACAATTGTTTCTCCTTTATGTTTTTTCTTTTTGAATAAAGTGAGAAAGGAAAAAAAATTCTTCTGGATAACATCAAATTTGAATAACATTAAATTTTTTTTAACTTAAAAAGATAAAATTTTAACTTTAATTTTAATTTAAAGGTAAACATTTTTTTAATTTCGGCTAAATCTATTTCATTTCAATTTAACACAATCAATGCAATTTTGTATTATTTTATTCAAAATCATTGTTTTATTGTCTGAATTTACTTTGTATCGTTTAAATGTGTTTTTCTCGAGAGACATTGCCCACTTTTAGTGAAACACCCTGTATATACACAATATATATGTGTACATATAAATATACATGCAATATACAAGAGATCGTACTTATCTCTATGTTTTACGTTTATTTAGATGCAGAGATGCGCAGACAAATCTTTTGCTCTAGCTCTTTCCTTGTACTGAAAGTATTAATCGTCCTTCTAGGTGCAGAGATGCGCAGACAAATCTTTTGCTCTCTTTCCTTGTACTGAAAGTAGTAATAATTGATGTAAAAGTCTTCCTATGTTGCAACATAGAAATTACAAATAAGAATGGCAATACTTTACACGTATCAAATATAAAGCTCACGATAAAGTACAGCAGAAATATGCAATTCTATTAGGATCTATATTTTTCTCGCCTATTCTCCCGTTGTAAGTTCGAGGATTGTCAATTGATGGAACTTAGTATTCTCAAACCAAGAGATACAGTTCTGGAAAATTAGAATTAATTTTCGTGCGTGGCTCTATAGGCCGGATTTAAAAATCACATTTAGTTATAAATATTAATAATGTATAACTCATGTTATATTGCGTGTTACTTCTAGATTATATAATAGTTATATTCTGTGTTTGCTGGGTATGTTTATAATATTTTGACGAGTATGGCTGCGTCCTCCACGTCCTCCATGTCCTCCACGTCCTCCACGGCCTCCACGGCCTCCACGGCCTCCACGGCTTCTATGGCCTCCATGACCTCCACGTCCTGCTCTGGCCCATCTGCGTGGTTGTTGCATAACTAGAACAAAAAGTTTTAAGTATTATTATGCTGTCTATTTTTAATAAGTTTCTATGCTGCTATTTTTAACAACGTAAAAGATTGTATTAAAGAAATTAAATAATAATAATAATACTTAAATAAATCTTTAATTTATTAATAATAAATTTTAATTTAACATATTTAATGTACTTTTTAATTAAAATGTATATTTACTTGTTAGTCGAGATGGTATCGCCTCTTTCGTCTCCGCTGTTGATTGTGATGGTGCCGTAGCTATTAATGTTAAAAATTTTCTTGTTAGACGAAATGGTATCGCCTCTTTCGTAGGTTCCGCTGTTTCCTCCGTTGTTGACTGTAATGGTGCTGTAGCTGTTGCTGAAATTAAAAATTTTCTTGTTAAACGAGATTGTATCGCCTTTTTCATAGGTTCCGTTGTTGACTGTGATGGTGTGGTAGCTATTACTGGTGATTGTTGTTTTCGTCGCAATTCCTCTAGTTGTGCTTTTAAAGCTGCATTTTCTTCACTTATTGTTTTCATCTCGGCTCTTGTGAGAGACAATTCTAGTTCTACATTTTTTCCCATATTTTCCATATCATCATTTAATTCGTTATTCACTTCGGATCCAACATTTTTTCTGGAAAAAGTTAATTTATATATTATTAAAAATATATTATTAAAAATATAAAGCTTTAACAAATCATTTACTAAATTTTATTATAATTTTAGTTAAATAACATTAAAATTTAATGAACATTATACTTACTCCTTATCAGCTTCATTATTTTGAATTTGGTTTAAGTTATTTTCTATACTTCTGAAACAAAATTAGTTTATATTAAATTATGTGTAAAAAGATTAATGTACTCTATATGATATATTAAATTAAGCGTAAAGAAATGAATGTGTTGTTCTAATGGAAATATGAATAAAAGTAAATGTAAATATGATTTGATTATAATTTCACTTAATCGTTAAATAATTGTAAATAAAATAGTGTAGTAAGAATAAAGATACTTACTTCTTATTGGATGCTACATTTTGAACGGTTTGGTTTAAATAATTATTGTTGACACTCCTGGAACAAAATTAGTTTACATTATTAAATTACTCGTAGAGATAAATGTATTATTCTAATATTAATATAAATGAATATATTAAATTATGCATAAAGAGGTTTTTTGTTCTATGCAAATATGAATATCAACCCAGACAGCACCAAGTCGTCTAAAAAGACTACTAAAACTGGACATATTTTTGTCAAGGACATCTTTCGGCTGTAGCATTTAGTCGACGAAATAATAACCGTCGGATGCGACAAATTGTGTCACTTCCAAGCCTTGTCCATATGATAACTAAAAGAAGACTACTTGTAGATATCTTTTAGTAATCTTTAAGGCTTCTCTTAGACATCTTTTTAGTCGCTTTATAGATTCGTTTTAGATATTTTTTAGTCATCTTTAAGATTAATTATAGGTCTTAATTTTAGATAAGCGTTATATGGTCTTATTAGGTTTACTTAATATTAAAATAATAAAAATATATTTTTTTAAATTCATTCAAATTAATTCTTTTAATTATAAAAGTCACAATCGAACTTCAAAAGAAAATAAAACTACTCGCGTTTTTTACAAATTTGAAACGCTTCCAAAATGGCACCGCGCCGTGACTGCGATTAGCTGATTGTTGTCATATAACATATCGACGCACGCATAAAAAATAAATAAAATAAAATTTATATAAGCACTCGTTCGTTTGTCGTACACTCTTGCGATCGTCACTAAAATAGTTATTATAATCTTATTTAGAGAAGGAGCTGGATTCGTCATTCACAAAATTAACCGTGTTCAGACCATCGACCTATAGTATATGAACTGCGCAACGCAAGTCGAAATTGAGTCCCAGTGTGAAAGAAGGACAGCAACAACTCGCGGCCAACATCTGTCTTTTTCTAGTCAAGACCGTGACATATCTGTTAGAGACAGAGATAAGTCGCGGCCATTTGTTTACTCACTTTTCTGGACCCTGTTTCGTATACGAGTAAAGTAGGGATAGCGCAGTCCATACTATAGGTCGATGGTTCAGACAACCTGCGCACTCAGCGCGAGAAATTTGTCCCCGACAATTTTTAGAACCTATATAGCTTGACGAGTCGCATGTTGTCAGTGATACAGCTAGGCTATATCATCGACATATAGACCTGGACTGCGCCATTCATCTCTCAAAATGTGGTCATCAAAAATGAGATAGATAGAGTGTGAGTGCGACCAAATCTCTGTTGAATATATACAAACAGATATATTGGCCGTACATACACACTATCCTTTTATATGAAACAGACCGATTTTTACGTGGTATGCGCAGTCGAGGTCTATGTCGATGGGCTAATATTATATGTAGGAGAGTAATGGGCCTGAGCAGAAAGATGGCCGTAGTAGAGTCGTGTAGTCGTAGTCGTAAGTCCAACGCATAAAGAATTGACGTTAATAATTAATAATTCTTTCTGTGTTGGACTTACGACTACGACTCTACTACGGCCATCTTTCTGTTCAGGCCCTTATGGCTCCTGGGTGCTCACCGCGGCCATATTGGATTGTGACGTCAGAGGCGAGAAACCACACGCTGAAAATTCTTAGATGCCATTTTTTAATGAAAAGATATTTCGATTAAACAGCACTTCAGATGTAGCACACTCTTAAAAACCCCCGAAAACTATCCTTTTCCCTTTATAATCAATCAACATCTGTAAAATGATCGAGATATCAGACTTTGACATGCGGAATGACTGCGCATGTGCAAAGACCAGACGGACTGGGCTTCATAATATTACATTTTACAGCAGTTGATTGATTATAAAGGAGAAAGGATAGTTTTTGGGGTTTTTTAAGAGTGTGCTAAAGCCATCTGAAGTGCTGTTTCATCGAAATATTTTTTTATTTCGAAATGGCATTAAGAAATTTTAGCGTGTGTTTTCTCGTCTCTGACGTCACGATTTCGACATGGTCGGAATGCAGCCAGAGGAGCCTTATGTCGTGATCAAAAATACATACTCTATCTATGTCGCCGAGTGGGAGTCGTTTGACTACGTTGTTATTGATCACAGATATTTTTGACCACGTTGCGTTTAACCACGCGTCGCATTTGACCACGTCGCGATTGACCACGCTGCGTTTGACCACGTTGCGATTGACCAAGCGTTGCAATTGACCACGTTGCGATTGACCACGCGTTGCAATTGACCATGTTGCAATTGACCAGGTTGCATTTGACCACGTTGCGTTTGACCACGCGTCGCATTTGACCACGTCGCGTTTGACCACGCGTCGTATTTGACCACGTTGCGTTTGACCACGCGTCGCATTTGACCACGTCGCGATTGACCACGTTGCGATTGACCACGTTGCATTTGACCACGTTGCATTTGACCACGTTGCAATTGACCACGTTGCGATTGACCACATTGCTATTGACCACGTTGCAATTGACTACGTTGCATTTGACCACGTCACGATTGACCACGTTGCGTTTGACCACGCGTCGCATTTGACCACGTCGCGATTGACCATGCTGCGTTTGACCACGTTGCGATTGACCACGCGTTGCAATTGACCACGTTGCGATTGACCACGCGTTGCAATTGACCATGTTGCAATTGATCACGTTGCGATTGACCACGTTGCGATTGACCACGCGTTGCATTTGACCACGTTGCGTTTGACCACGCGTCGTATTTGACCACGTTGCGTTTGACCACGCATCGCATTTGACCACGCGTCGTATTTGACCACGTTGCGTTTGACCACGTTGCGATTGACCACGTTGCAATTGACCACGTTGCGATTGTTTACGATTAGTAAAAATCTGCAACAAATCTCAATTTTCTTAGGGCATAATTGGGTTTTGGTTTATTTGCTGGCAAATATTTGGATCAACCGAGAAAATTCTGTACATACGACGTGTTCCATTAGGGATGTTTAAAGTTTTGATTGTTTATGGAGACGCTGTTTTCTTCTCAAATCAATAACAAGATGCTTAGAAATTTATCTTTTACCTATTTAATCTATTCAATGTAGTTAATTTCATTTTACGTAATGAACAAGTTCTTCATGCACTGTCAAATCATTAAGATAAGCCAATGATTTTAATCGATAAATAGCGTAACCATCGACATTAGGTATGCCCAAGAAATGTTTCAAATTCAAAATTGAAGAGAGATATCAGTGCTGCATATCCAACAAAATCAAGTACAGTTCTGCCAGAATACATCTTGCCAATATTGTGTTGAATATGATGGTGAATAAGGTACATTCTCTCAAACACGGTTGACAATATTTGTGAAAAGTGACGCTAATACAGCAAGACATTCTTGCAATAAAAATTAATTAAATAACATATTAAAATAGCTGTATTCATAGTCCATTCTTATTTCAAGATCATCTTTTAGCAATGTCTTAAGATGCTAATAAAGCGTAATAAGTTTATGACATCTTAAGATCGTACTGAAGACGGTCTTAAATATAAGAACCGACTATAAATACCGACCGACAATGATATATGTAAGGTTAGAATATATCTGTCATGAATCTCTGATGTTGCATGACTTCACTGGTCGTCAAACTGACGTTATTTTAACGTTTAATGACGTCAGTTTGCTACTTGAGATACAGTAGGTTATGTAGAAAAATGCTTTGTTAAAATATCTTGATTACTGATAAATAATTTTATTCTGTTGTATATCTGTATTTTGCATATGATATATTCGTAAACAATTAATAATTGTATTGTATTCTTTTGCACTTAAAATTTCGTGTCACGAGATCGTGCGACTTTATGTGTAAGAAAAGTACCGTACAATTATTAATTGTTCACGGACAATATATCATACGTAAAACACAGCGTATATACAATAAGGGAGCTATATATAAATAAAAAATCGATTCTAACAGACTATAGTTTCTCTACTTTGCCTACAACACACACGATAGATATCTTAAACTCACGTATGTCACTGTCAATATTTTATTGCATGTTTTCACTAACAAACATCTTTGTGAGATTGTGAGATTTTGCTCTTCCTACGGAATGACATTCAGTAAGTATTCTTCGTTAACATAAAAGAGCTTGGATACTTGGAAACACTGGACAAGTTCTTGGATGATGTATATATAATTAGACACATTTTAATTAAAAGCGAGAATATTTGTTATGTCTTTATAATTTGTATTAAGGAGTACGTATGTGCAATATAAGTCTAATAATTTTCAAGTTATTAATGAAGCTCTTTTATTTACAATAAGAACTTTACGCTACAAATAATAATACACATTTTTGCGTATAGGGGCAACATATAACAGTGCTGGGATAACTATTGTGCAACGACAGTATCAGATAATATGCTTAAGTATTTACTTACTTCAATTTAAAGAAAGAATGAAATGTGATGATGACAATTATATTGGATAGATAGTAGAAACAAGATCTGATTATGTAACACTGTCTATTAATCTTATATTATGTTTATTTTAATTTTAAGCAGATGAAAGAAACAGATTGCTACTAATTTTTAAACCAGGGATCCAGTTTGCATTAAATTTCAGGATGAAATCCATTTACAAAGCATAATAATGTTATAGCCCTCAATAGCTATAATTACTTAAGTTACATCCGCTTGTCAACGCGCTGGCTACGAAAAAACCGCATACGCAGCGAGTCACACGCGAAATATTAAAATTGCAAAAATGCAAGCGAAGCGAAGGAGACTTCGAATTTCCTTCGCTTGCACCCGGGACTTTGACCAAGAGGGTCTGTTACCAGGCACCCCCTCCGATCAAAAGACTCCAAAATCCGGCTATAAAACCGAACAATAGACGCGCTCGAGCAGTCGCAAATTAAGAACCGAATTAAGTGTAACGCCGCTAAAGCGTCGCTAAAGGGTGCTCTACACGATGCTACTTTTGACGCTTGTCGCTGGCTTCTTTTGTCGCCAGCTTTTCGCTCTTCCAAAGCGAATTTCTGGCTGACGAAGTCGCTAGCGTTAAGGCCGTATCACACTAGCGATTGCTGTTGGCGGTCGCTGTCGCAGTTGCGGTTGGCGCCACTGTTCGTGCAATCACACCGGTTGTTGTTGGCGGTCCGCTCGCTGTTGTTGATGGCACTCAGAGCCTTCACGAAAGACTGTTTTTCGTAGTGTTGTGACATGAAAGAAGCGAATTTCACCCAAGGCAGTGATTGTTTTGCTTTGAGATTAGTTGTTTAACTGCCGATTACGGCAATCTTTTCACTCAGAATGAGTAAAAAGTTGAGGCAGTACCAGTATTACGTCGAAAGAGAGCGGCGAAATCAACGTATAGCAGCATTATTCGGAATCATTGTCCAGAATTATATTGAAGGAACTTCAGACCGAGAAATTTGGGTGAGGCCTTGGGTGGCTCGGAGGAAAGATCATGGTTTTTATCACAATCTCTTTCTGGAGTTGTCTTTAGAAGATCCATACAAATTTCGCAGGTAGTTGTTAATATATAATCATGATATTTACTTTTTGAAATGACTGCTTTTTACATCTGAACTCAAGTAATTTTATTTTGCTCTCATGTCCAGATGTCTTCGAATGGACACAAATACATTCGAATTCCTGCTTCAGAAGATTACTCCTCTAATTCAGAGACAAAACACACACTTGCGGGAATGTATCTCACCTGCTGAAAGGTTGTCAGTTACATTACGACATTTAGCTACAGGTAATGTATATTTTCATCGCAAGAATATACCAAAACCTTAAGTGATCAATTATGAAATTGAGTTTTGATTTCAGGTGAGACACAGGAGTCTTTATCGTTCACCTTCCGTCTGGGGCAAAGTACCATTTCTGGTATTATCAAAGACACCTGTTCTGCTCTGATCAAAGTCCTGCAGGCGGATTATTTGAAGTTTCCAAGTAGCGAAGAAGAATGGAAAGTTGTAGCTACTGATTTTGGAGAGAGATGGAATTTTTTTAATTGCATCGGAGCCTTTGATGGCAAACATGTTCTGATTGATCCACCTGTAAAATCTGGCTCACTTTATTACAACTATAAAGATAATTACAGTATTGTGCTACTGGCATTGGTTGACGCCCAGCTACGTTTTATTTACGTGGATGTAGGCACTAATGGCCGGATTAGTGACTCTGGCATTTGGAACAAGTCCACTCTAAAAGCTTGCATTGACAGCAATTCATTGAAAATTCCTCCTGCAGCACTTTTGCCTGGCACAGAAACTGAGTTTCCTTTTGTCATTGTGGGTGATGAGGGATTTCCACTATCTATAAATCTACTTATACCTTACCCTGGATCTTCATGCACTGGACGCATTGACAGCAGAATTTTTAACTATAGGTAGGTCTGGTTTTGATGAAATTTATTACGGAAACAGTAGTATTTCAAAATATATAGTAATTAATAGAAATTTTCCTTCCAGGCTTTCAAGAGCTCGCAGATGCTCCGAAAACACTTTTGGGGTTATGGGAGCCCGTTTCCAGATATTTCGAAGTCCAATGAGGTACGATCCCCACTGTGCAAAGGAGATCGTTCTTGCATGCTGTTGCTTGCACAATATGCTGCGATCTCAAGTCGTCGGGCGAGCAATGTATACCCCGCCTACCTTCCTTGATGAAGAGGATGTATTTGGAGACGGGTTGAGGCTTGGAGATTGGCGCAACGAGCCAGTACAAGGCATTGTGAACTTTATTCATCAGGGGGGGAACAGACATTCCAATCCTGCCCTGCAATTGAGAAACATGTGGTCTGGATATTTTAATACAGTGGGAGCTGTACCATGGCAGAGGAAAATGGTTCAAGATCGTGGTTGAGAATAACTGTTCCATGCAAAGTGCAACTAATTTGCACTGGTTTATACATAAAGATCCCATTTTTAATGGCATTTTAGACATTGATGTATGCATAAAAATGAACTTGTACTAATTTTTACAATTGTGAAAACTTGCGATACTTGTAATAATACTATTTATGTAGACCTGTATAGATAAAGTGATAATATAAAGGTATGTGATGGTTATCCATTAAAGCAAATAAAAAGTTCTGTAATAAGCATTTTTATTACAATATACCAACTTCAAATGCGAGAATAACAGATAATTGAAATCAGTTAGGAAATAAGTACAATACGTATTCTTTTAAAACTAAAACTAGTGATACACAAAATGTAAATTACAAAGCCATTGTTAAAAAAAATAATCAAAATCTGATTACTCGTACAACTAATGCTGCCATTTACAGTCGGCATGTAACAAGTTTTAAAGTACTCTTTTCTTAACATAAAAATCTACATAACAAGGATACTAGTCACAGCAAGTCAGCTACATTCTTTGTCAATCAATGTTTTTGATCATGACTCATAACATAAATAAAAATATTGCCACAGAGGTAACATTCTTAATACTGGGCCTAATCAGAAAGGCCAATTTTAAGAATATAACACTATACATTTCTATAAAAACTATACTAATTATGAGAGAAAGACTTACAAGGAAAAATAAAATTGAGTGAACTTAATTTGGCAACCTTCTTGCCACATGCATTCAAGGTTTGGAGAAAAAAAATATTAATAACTTAAAATATTAATATTAATAATAAAAATTAATAATTTAAAATTCAGTAAGAATCATCAAAATCTTATTTTCACATTGTTTTCTTTTTTCTTTTTCCAAACCTCGAAGGCGAGTTGCAACGAGGTTGCCAAAGATGTCCGCATCATCTTCTTGTGGAGGAAGAGGCAGTGGTTGACTGGCTTTTTGTATTAGATTGATTGCTTCCTCCATGATGGCAGTTGACTTATTACGTTTGCTTCCCCTGTTTTCATACAAATTATTGCAAGGGACAGATGCTGGGCGAGGAGGGACAGCCACAGGTGAAGTTAAAGGCCGAGAACTGTTGGCACTTGACGCACTTGGAAAACTCATCAGGGATGAAGATGTAGAAGAAGAATTAGTAGCCGGAGAAATTAATGGCATAGGACAAGATGCTGATACAACACTTGTAGTAGTACCCTCACTCATAGGTTGTAGATTATTATCCGGATCATCATCATCAGGGATCGTCGAAAAAGTCTGGAAGTAGGACATGAAGATTACTCAATTGTTTACTAAATTACTGATTTCCAAAATATTCACCATGACTCACATGCAGATTTTCATCATAGTAGATAGGTAGTACCGGCTCTGTACTCTGGTACAGATGTATGGTCTGCTGACTCTGGACTACTGGTAGGTTTGACGAGGATTCGGCCTGAACACAGGCTTTTTCAAGCTTCTTGTACAAATGCCACTTGGGCACATAAATGCCGTCCCCGTCAGCCCCACTGCATTTGTTTTTGGACTCCCTGACCTTCTTATGGTTATTCATAAAAGTCTGTTTAATATTTTTCCATCTATCTGCGACAGAATCACCTGCAAACGCACAACCACAATTTAGCAATTTCAATGCAAAGCAGAGTTCATGATGATGCAAAGCCCCAAATGTTCCGGTTTTTACTTATAAATGGGCAGAAATGCTGCATTGCAAAAATGAACTTACTGGTGAAGTTGGGCCCCATCGCGACCTGGTCCCAGGCATTATTTTTCAAGTCGCTTCTTCTATAAATATCTATTGTACAGTCCCAGAGAATCGGGCGCCGCTCAACTTCCTCAACAAGGTGCAAATCCAACTCGTTCGTAAAACTCTTCTTCGGCGCCATCGTGCTCGTTTGATGTTCGCGCCAAAAGCTTGTTGGTCTCGCGCCGGCTCCGTACTGTACACTGATTGGCTGCTGTCGCTGTCGCTGTCGCGAAAAATAGAACTCAGCCTAAACGACAACAGCGAACAGCAATCGCGAGCTGCTGCGCTCTGATTGGTCGACGCACGACAGCAACCGCAACTGCGACAGCGATCGCCAACAGCAATCGCTAGTGTGATAGAGTCGCAGCCTGTACTATTTGTAAATTTCTGCCAGAAGTTTTTGATGCGCAGGATGCCGAATTATTCGCTACTCGCCTGTTTATTCATTCGCTACCATCTTTACACAGAGCGTTTTTTGACGCTGCTGCTAAAGTCGCCCAGTTATTCGCTTGACGAGAGCGTTAAAGTTGGACATGTTCAACTTTAGCGCAGACAGACGCAGCGAATATTAAACGCCGCAAATTCAAAATTTTAGACGCTAGCGAATAAAAAACGAGCGTCTAGAAGAAGTTTTTATCAGCGAATTCGCTGACGAATTAAGAAGCTTGCTCAAAGCGAATAAAAGTAGCATCGTGGAAAGCACCCTTAAGATTATAACATACGCGACCCGCCTGACGTTCTAAACCATACGAACGTCAAGGAACGACCGTAATCCTACACCATTCAAGGATACGACGCGAGCGCGAGTACTCTAACTGAAATAAGAGTTAAATAAAAGTGTAGACAGTTTGAATAAAAATCGAATATATTTATACGAAGATCTACAGTTTCTTCATTAAATATATATCCACGGACCGAACCATCCTGACGCCCACGGATTCCCATCCCAAATTCGACGCGACCCCTGTGCCTTTCACGAAGCACACAACAATAATCTTTTAAGCGAAAGTTCAATATTATAGTCTCCGCTAATAGAATCTTATGATCTGTGATGGAATTATCAACGCTCATTAATTTATTTGAAGAGATTCGTGAAATATTAACCATTATATGTTGTTGACGTGTTAGAAGATTGAAAGACCACTTGTACTGCTATTCAGTTAATGAATACGTCAGGAAATGTAATGCTTAACATGTCATACTTAAATGCAGCATATTGTATTATATATATTATATGTATCTTATGTATGCGTTACTAGGTATATATATAAATATTTTATACTATTTTATTTTAAATCAATTTATCAAATTTACATTTATTTGGACTATGTATTTAAACATAAACTTTCTGGAGAAATAAATCTGTATCGCTAATGATAATTATATTTGTAATAATTATATTTAAACATTTACATGTATGTATGTACCGTCTCACATAACACACACACACATCTGGAAATATCAGAATAATTATATCTTTATAATTGCACGTCGATGTCTTTCATATGGTATACTGCCTGTAAATAATTTAGAATTGTACTGTACTCTCTCAATTAAAACTTCATGTATGTTGGAGCATCGTGAAATTTTAAGCATGAAAGAGTACAATTCTCAATTATTTACAGGCAGCATACCATACGAAATACATCGATATGCAATTATACAAATATATCTATTCTGACATCATATTTTAAGATATATATTATGTGAGACGGTACATATATACATATAAATCCTTGAGTATAATTATTACAATTATAATTATCTTAGCGATACAGATTTATTTCTCTAGAAAGTTTATGTTTAAATACAGAGTCCAAATAAATGTAAATTTAATTGATTGATTTAAAATAAAATAATATAAAATATTTATATATATCTAGTGACGCATACATAAGATACATATAATATATATAATACAATATGCTGCATTTAAGTATGACATGTTAAGCATTACATTTTCTGACGTATTTATTAACTGAATAGCAGTACAAGTGGTCTTACAATCTTCTAACACGTCAACAACATAAAATGGTTAATATTTCACGAATCTGCAAATAAATTAATGAGCGTTGATAATCCCATCACAGATCATAAGATTCTATTAGCGGAGACTATAATATTAAGCTCTCGCTTAAAAGATTCTCATGTTTTGTTATGGATTCCTTCTTGACATTCGGTGCAACTTGGATCTGTGGTTTACAGATTATCATTCATCTATTACTGTCTTCTGCTAAAATGAAAATAAATATAATATATAGGGCAACCAAAATATGTTAGAGCATATTTTTTTAAATTTGATTAATAAAGAAATAGATTACATATAAATTTATTTCGGAAGAAACTATGCATTTTAAACCCTATATGTAACAGCATATTTTTGCATATTTTAGTCGTAAGTACTTATTTTTGCATATTTTAGTTATAAGTGCATATATTTTTGCTTATTTTACTTTTTATATTTTTTTATTTTACTTACTGTGCAGATTGAAGTTGTAACATATGCTATGGAAGCAATTAATAATGTAAACGGCGAGACAGCGAATTTTATTAAGAAAAAATGTACAAACGTTATTGCGAAGAATAGTGGATTTACTGTTTTAAAGGAACTTTCAGCACAATTGATTGGAAAATCTGATAATACGGATACTACAAAAACGGACAAGTACAGCGTTCAAGAAACCTTGGCATTTAAATATGCACCTATAACTTCTGTTGATGTCGAACGAAGTTTTTCAATGTATAAAAATGTTCTGCGAGCAAATAGGCAAAGCTTTTTGTTTGAAAACTTAAGTGAAATGTTTATTATTTACTGTAATCAAAATATAAATTAAAAGAGTTAAACTTTTGACTTTAATATGACTATGCGTTTTTATATGCGTTAATTTAAATGTATGTGCTTTGTGTTTTTTATAAATTCAATGGAATTAATTAATAAATCTAAAAATAAGAATATATTCAATGTAAACAATTTTTCATTAAGTTTATTTTAATTTTAATTTAAATTGTAAATTTTTAAGAGCATATTTCTCTGTTTTTAGAGTATTTTTTTTTATTTTATGGAGCATATTTTAAGCACTTAAAACAAGATTTTTACAGCTTATTTTTGGTTGCCCTAATAATATATTAATAAGCAGCGTGATGAAGATATGCTTTGTACTACATTCTTACCCGTGTAATTATCATCATAATAATTTAGTCTTCCTTCAAATTTCATAAACTGTAAGAAGCATACAATGCTTGAAAACATTGCATACTGTAGTTGCACAATATTATCCCAGAACTGCTATTGCAGAGACACCACCACATTATTTCTAGCAAAGATTCGACTGTCAATAAAAGAATTAACTAAAAAATTATTAGGCATATGTTATATACTCTTGTATTATAAACGATGAAAATATAACAAAAGTACTCACTTCTAATTATAATGTGCCATATTATTACATCCACTTGCTTCACGTCCATAAAACACTCGAGTTCTTTCGTGTTAGCAAAAATCGTATCGTAAAAAGGGCAAAATCCCGTAAACTTACAATTGTTTAAAACTAAAAAACACATGATATTAAGATGGGGACGCACGCGAGGTTAGGATATCTGTCATATCTGGAGCAAGCATTGTAAAAAAAGTCTATTAGAATATTTATATTTAAATAAAAATAAATAAAAAAATAATTTATTTTTTAAATAATAATTTATTTATTTATTTAAATAATAAAATATTCTAATAGAGCATTTTTCTACATCTACTGCACATATGACAGATATTCGAACCTCGTGTGTCCCTGTTTCAATATCATATTTCGTGTTTTTAGTATTAAACATTTTTACGTTTACGGGATTTTGCCCTTTTTACGATACGATTTTTGCTAACATGAAAGAACTCGAGTGTTTTATCGACTTGAAGCAAGTGGATGTATGTAATAATATGACACATTATAATTAGAAGTGAGTACTTTTGTTATATTTTCATAGTTTATAATACAAGAGTATATAACATTTGCTTAATAGTTTTTTAGTTAATCAATTTTATTATTGACAGTGGTATCTTTGCTAGAAATAATGTGGATGGTGTCTTTGCAATAGCAGTTCTGGTAATATTATGCAACTACAGTATGCAATGTTTTCAAACATTGTGTGCTTCTTACTGTTTATGAAATTTGAAGGAAGCCTGAATTATTATGATGACAATTACACGGATAAGAATGTAGTACAAAGCATATCTTCATTACGCTGCTTATTAATATATTATATTTATTTTCATTTTAGCAGAAGACAATAGATGAATGATAATCGGTAAACCACAGATCCAAGTTGAACGGAATGTCAAGAAGGAATCCATAACAAAACATGAGAATCTTTTAATCGAGAGCTTAATATTATAGTCTCCGCTAATAGAATTTTATGATCTGTGATGGAATTATCAACGCTCATTAATTAGAAGATTGAAAGACCACTTGTACTGCTATTCAGTTACTGAATTACGTCAGGAAATGGAATGCTTAACATGTCATACTTAAATGCAGCATGTTGTATTATATATATTATATGTATTATATATATATATACATTTCTGTATCACAAGATAGAAATTTTTTACTATTTTGTTTTTAGTTAATTAATTAATCTTACAATTAAATTGGAATGTGTATATAAACATGTATTTTTCTAAAGAAATGAATCTGTAACACTAAGATAATTATAATTGTAATAATTATACTCAAGGATTTATATGTATGTATGTATGTACCGTCTCACATAATGTATATCTTAAACTATGGTATCAGAATAGATATATATCTTTATAATTGCTAATCGATGTTTTTCGTATGGTATGCTGTCTGTAAATAATTGAGAATTGTATTGTACTCTTTCGCAATTAAACTCTCACGTATGTCGGAGTATCGCAATAAAATAGCATAGTGAAAAGACATAGTAGAATGAAGCATATTATAGTAAACAAACAGGCAAAAAAATAAAAGATTACGGGAAAAAATAAACAAAAGTAAAGAAAGCATGAAAGGTAATAGACAAAATGGGATAATATCATATTTATGTATATCATAAATATGATTGAAAAGTAGCAAAAATAAGTATAATAAGAAATTGTTTTTGGGCCTCACAATATACATTATGTATTTCTTTTACTTTTGACGATATTTTATTTCTACTAATGTATATTTATGTAGTTAATTCTGTTAAAAGTACTAATTTGTATTAAAGATACTATGTATACAAAGATATTTCAAATTAAAGAATATAATTGTATTTTATCATAGAATAAAATATCGGTCCTCAATATTGTATACAATCACTGCATAAAGACAAAAATGCTTAATAACTTTGAAAAACAAATATACATATATAAAATTCCATTGATGTACTCATCTACATGTCGATGTATATCTATGTATGCGAGAAAATATATGTATTAGTGTCCTCACAATATACTATTCACATACATATATATATTGAACAAATTCGTTTATATATAACAATAGCTTTATTACAGTTTTATTGCATCACAGATTATCACAGAAAATAAACGCATTTGAAACAACGGTATTGCACGTAAAACTAAACTAAAATATCATTATAATACACTACAAAAATAAAAGATGTATATGCTAGTAATGTATTTATCAACATGCTAATACATCGTTCAGTCTTATTCTCTATTTATCTATGAAATATTTTCTATTTTGAGTAAATATAATGGGAAACAAAACCCTTTTAAAATCCAAAAGTGGACAGCAAATAATTGTCTGCCAAAAACTTAAAATTTATGTTGATTATTATTACTTATAATAGCAGTTTAAACAAATTAAAATCTTATATGACGGTTTAATCAAACAATACAAATATAATCAATGGTAAGGTTTTTAGACCAATTAAGAACTGTTAATTTTTGAATATATACGAAACTATATTACTTAAAATGTATCATTGCATTTATTAGATTAGATTAGATGTCTTTATTCGGCGTCCCCTAAGGGTTTGCCTAGGAGCTTTATGGTAGCTCCAACCCATTACAATCTCCCTTCTTCCACCTGGCCACTTGCGACCTCACAATATCTCTAAAATACAATATCTCTAAAATACAGAATTATTCCATCTTCTCTCCTCCTTCTCTCCTCTCATCCAGACTCATCCTTCCTTCTCTCTTATCTCCTGTCTTACTCCGTCTCCTTCGTCTCCTTCAACGTGTGCTCCTTCCTCTCCAAGTCCCCTTTCCTTTACCTTCACACATAAATCAAAAACTTAAACATAGACCTAACCATAACCATTCTCCCTCTGCGCATCTCCTCCCGGGCCTTTGTTTCCTCTTCCTTCTCCTCTCCTCCGCTCCTCTCTCCCTCACCCTTTTACACAATTTTTCTCAATCCCCTAACCTGGCCAATTGGAGACCTCACAATAATCTCACCTAACTCCCTCACCTTTTTCCCCTTTCCCCTCTTCCTCTACTCCACTTTCTCTTTATCCTCCCCCCCCTGCTACCCTACTCCAACCCTCCCCCCTTATCATCTCCCTACCTTTATCTTTTGACCCACTCTCCTCCCTCGCTATCCCACCCCCATTCCTCCCCGTCTATTTCTATCTTCCTATTCTATACCCTTACCGCCTTCCCTTTCCTTTCCTCCTCTCTCGCCCATTCTAACAATTTCCACCTTATTCTCCTCTCCTCCATCGTCAAATCCTCGTCTATACCGACTCCCAACCTTCTCCTAAAATCCCACTTTCTCTCTAACAGCTTTTCCCTATCCTTCTCATCCTCCAATTCCACTATCAGCACTTTCTTCCCCCTTTCCCCCGTTCTCTCTCTCTCTCTAACTTCCCTCACCTTCACCTCCTTTCCTACTGCCCATGCCATCAACCATTCCATCATCATTCTTCTTTCTTCCTCATTTTCCCCCTCTATCCCTCTCCAAATTATATTCTTTTTCCTAATTCTTCTCCTCTCTATCTCCTCTTTCCTCTCTCTCTCCTCTCTTTCCCTTCCCCCTCCCTCTAATCTCTTCTTTCTTTCTAATACCCCCCCTTCCCACTTCCTCCCTATCCTATCCTCCTTTCCACCCTCTTCCCTCCTCCTTCTCCTTCCTTTTTCTCTACATCTTCCCTCTTTATCTCTTTCCCTCCCTTATCCTTTCTCCTAACTTTATCCTCTTCCATCAACTTCCACCACCAGTCCCTCCTATTTCCCTCCGTATTACCCCCCGCCCCTCTCTCTACGCTTACTTCTCTCCTTTTCGCCCTCCCGACTCTTTCCTCCTCCCTACTATCCCTTTCTGTCTTACTCCTCTCATTCCCCCCTTCTCTCCCTTTCATCGTTTTCCCTTCCCCTTTCACCTTCCTCCCTCTCACCACCCCCCTCTCGCCCTCGTCCGATGTCCTCTCTCCTCCTTCCTCCTCGACCTCCTCGACCTCGTCTCTCTTCCCTTCTCTCTTCTTCCCGCCAGCGCTTACTTTCTTCTCTCTTCTTCCGCTCTCCTCCTTCCCCGGCATATCTCCTCCTCTCTGCCTTTTGCTCACACACCCTTCTCCTTCCGCCACCTCTTCCCTCCGTTGCACTGCCTCATTCCTGCCATCTTCTATCCGCTCTCCTCCGACTCTTCTCTCTTCCTCTCTCGCTGTTCCTTTTCTTTCTTCCATTCTTTCCTCACCTTCCTCCTCTTTCCTCCGCTCTCCTTTTACCACATCGCTCCACCTCCCGTCCTCTCCGCTCTCCAACTCTTTCTCTTTGCACTCCTTCCTCCCTTTTCTCCTTTCCTCTTCCCTACTCTCCTCCCCTTGCATGCTCATCCTCCTCATAACCTCTCACTCGCCTCCATTCTCTCTAACCTTTTCTCCACTCCTCTTCTCCTTTCCTCCTCCACATTCTCCCTCTCCGTGTTCCTCTCCATCAACTTCAGCATCCTCTCCATCATCCTCCTCATCTCCTTTATCTCTCTCACACCGTCTTTTATCCACTCCATCATTCCGCTACCACTCTATCCAACCAACTCCGTATTAACACTACTACCGATCTGTACCACCTTCTCTCTTCCTCTTGCCTTTCTCTACTTCTATACTGCTACGCACACGTGCCACTGTTCCAACCACCTGTTTCCGCTCTCTCTGCCGCTATCATGGCGCCCTCGATCCTGCACGTGTCTCTCCTTGCTTCATCCAGCGCCCTCTCTGACAACGCCTCTTCTCCATACTACCGCTCTCTACCTTATCCTCCTTTTACCGACGCTTCTCCTTATCCGCCACGTCATCCTTCCTCATCCCATGCCTATCTTTCCTTCTTTCCACACTCCAATTTTCCTTCCGGGAGTGCACCTCCGCCGTTCCATCCTTTTCTTTTCCTTCGCGGCCACTTACTCCATTGCTCCCAAGCCATCTCCTCCACACCCATTTTCCTCCTCACCCTCTCTATAACGCCACCACTTCTCACCTAAACTCGGAGCACCGACCGTCACCTGTCACTACTCCAACGGCCATCTTCGATCCCCTATCATTGCATTTATTGTGATGGTGATATCACTATCGAAAATTATAACGTGTAGATGTTATTTACTTATTCCTGGTACTTCTCCGTCTTGGATGATTGACCTTTTCTTGTATTGCTGTCGTTTTTTTGGAAGAAAGATTTGTAATCGCATTAGATGAATTGTTGATATTTCTGGGGATAAGAATGATTGTTATTTCTTTTTACATAAGATGACATAATAAAATATACATATATTAATAGATAAGAGACATGAGGTATATTCCTATTTCCTCCCAATACTACTATCAATACTAAACATCTATAATAAGTAACAATGTAGGCTCCCTGCATTGATAAATTACAAATTCAAAAGGAGGCTATATGGAGCCACGCGTAGGGTGTAGGTACGCAATTTGATTGGGATAACGTTGAGATCTTGGATGAGGAACCGTTTCTAAGGAAGAGACTTGTTTCAGAGATGCTGTTTATCAGGCGTCAGATAAATGGCCTAAACCGACAAGAAGACACAGAGTGTCTAACAAAAGTCAAGCATATATATCTGTTGTGACAAATATGCCTCAAATTTCTTGAAAGACGGTCTTTGTTTAGTTGTTATCGAATTCCTTTAGAGAGCTATAAATCATTTGTAACATTAATCTCCATACATCGTATGTTTGAGAGAGGGAGATAGAGAAAAGGGGGGGAGCGAGAGGAAGGGGGGACAGTAATAGAGGGAGAGAGACGGAGGGGGGAAATGGAGAGAGAGGGGGGAGAGAGAGGGAGAGAGAGAGAGAGTGGAGAGGGAGAGGGAGAGAGAGAGAAGGAGAAATAAATTCCACACATTGTTTGACATTGACTTCGATAACAGGCTATGAGCCGTGGTAGGGCGCCTTATAAATAGCATCAGAACGAATATCTTCTTCACTCGTGCGTCGGGCGCGTCCGCGTACGGTCGTGTGAACGTGCGATGGATGAGTGTGAGTAAGAGTGAGCCCCCTTTCGGAAATTCCTCACTATACTCGTCATTATAGTCCACTTTTGAGTACCTCATGACATATTATGTCACTTTGTCTATCTAATGGGATATCGATAGGGGGGGCTCACGGCTTTTGCGCTACGTGCGGTAGTATGTAGATTCCCCATTATTATTTATTGTATTAAATTTACTGAAGAAGGTCCAAAGAAAGGACCGAAACGTTTAGATTCAATAAATTTGTTTTTCCAATAAGTTTGTTTTTAATATTTGCGTACCTACACCCTACGCGTGGCTCCATATAGCCTCCTTTTGAATTTGTAAACATCTATAGTTTACGTCATAAATTTTTAATACTGGCAGTAATACTGGAAGGAAATGAAAATATATTTTGTGTGTTAATTGGTAAAAGTAAACTTTTAAGTAAATGTATGATTTTGCCTATCAACAATGTACATACATTTCTATTGAGTGGTATTTTTATTTTTATTAATCAATTGTTGCTGTGTTCATTTTCGTAATTTTTTAATAATCTTCTAAGATCGAGAATTTTAGAATTGTTTTGTTGAATGCTTATATAACTAAACTAATTTATAGAAAAACTTTATCTCAAAAAATACATTGAAGTACATTAATATCATTATCATTACATGTATATTAAAACCTTTTAAATTGTTATGTTTAAATTTCTTTCACTAAATTGTTTGTTATGCTCAATTTTGTATAAAAAATAAATATACTTACATCTTCCTATGATAATATTGTTTTTATGCAATTATCATATGATAAGTTACACATTGGGCACCTTCTATGCATAAAATTATTACTACAATTTTCACATGAGCATAAATGACCACATGTACAAAAACACAGCACGCTCATTCATTTAAACATATACTGCAAGTGCCTTCCAATCGTGGTGTTCTATTATTATCAATAATTTCTTGTATATTACTTATTTCATGAAAAACTTCAGGTCTAGGAGGTGTTTCATCCAAAAATGCATAATCATCTTCTGGTATATTGTAGATTTCTTCATCATCTACAAATAGTGAAAATATAAGTGGTTTTTTATCAATTTGCTTGAAATATTATATAAAATGATACAACATAAGTATTACTAAATAATTACTAAAAATGTATAATAATAATACAAATTAAAAACAATTTCATTTTTTTTTATTGTTAACGATATCACATTTTTTGTAAAATAGAGAAAAATAATATAATTACTTGTAGTTATGGCACACCGTTATCATTGTTATGTTCTGCATCAAAATTCTCATTAGAGTTTAATGAATGTTGCTGTTCTGCTTCTATATCTAGAATTAAAGGAGTTAAGAATAATTAAAAAGAATAGTTTTATATGTAATTATGTATTAAATTGTATATGTAATTATTAGTAAAGGTTTAAAGTTAAATCAAATTTTTGAAAACTAAATTTATAAAAATCACTTATCATTTTTCAAAAATCATTATCCAAATAAATTAAATTAATACATGTAGATTTATGTTAGTATTAATTCTAATATGAAGAATTTTTTGTTATAAAAAGATATTAGTTATAAATATATAGTAAATATAAAAATACCAAAAATTATTTTCTAAAGATAAAGTTACGTTGAATTATTATATTAACAGAAAAATATGTGTAAAACTTTTAATATTATTTAAATAAAAAAACTGGTTTTCAAATTATGTGGGTAAATGTAAACTAAGTATTTACCCAATATATTCTGCTTACGATGCTAATGTTGAAATTTGGAAAAAATAGACATGTATTTTTTATTGACGCTGAAGATGTATATTATTGCATGTAAGTAAAAAAATATAAAAATTACGTAACATTATATAGATGCTTTATATTTCTAAAAACATACTTTAAAGCAAAGAATTTTATGTAACAAAATATTGAAATGTTCCCTAAAATATAGAAAATTGTAATCTTTAACATAATAACAAATTTGAATAACTTGAAAAAAAAAACGAAATACAAATGTCAAATGTAAGAAATGTTTCACTTGGATAATTTAATTATTTTTTAGGCCAGGTCTTATTTCATAATAACATAACAATATTGATCGCATAACAATAGATAATTTAAGCCCTAAGCCTTAAGAAATTGACCAATCATAATTAAGTATGAGAAGAATACTTGACTATGATTAGTCCGGCCTTGAGTGTAAAATCATATGCAATATATTTTAACAATTAAATATATACACCTTTTTTGAATATTTTAACACTTAAAAACTAAAACAACAATAATGATTTTGCATTATATGTATATTTTGGTACACTAACAAAGAAACACCCTGAACCCGAACACTTCGATTTGAATGAATTTTTGTGGGTATGTAGAGACTCAATATATGAATAATGATATGCTTTTTTTTATTGTGCCCTATTGCTCTTTAAAGACATGATTTTCAATCTCAAAGTCAAAAGAGCGCTTCCATTTTTACGCATATAATTTTTAAACTACAAGAAATAGAAAAAAATGTGTAAAATAAAAATTTGATAATAAGTCTACAAAGTCATATAAATAAAAATTGAAGAAAATGTAATTTTTTGCAAGAAACAATTTTTTTTGCCAGGAAAAATTTTGTTGCCAGAATACATAATGCAAAATTATTGTTTTTCTTAGTTTTAAATATTAAAATATTCAAAAATGTATATATTTAATTGTTCAAATATATTACATAATCTTAAAAAATACTTTAAAAAATAATAACTTAATGACTTACCTAATATAATTACTTTAATTAAAAAATGTACTTTTAAAAAATTAAATATTTAAGTGAAACATTTCTTGCATCTTACATCTTTTTTGCAGTTATTTCAATCAGTTATTATGTTAAATATTAAGTTAAATATTAAAGTTATTTAAATCTGCTATTAAGTTAAATATTCAAATTATCGTAATTAAAATTTTATGTATTTTGTCACAAAAAATTCTTTGTGTCAAAATATGTTTCTAGAAATATAAAGCATCTATTTAACATAACCGAATTTTCATTTTTTTACTACATGCAATAAATATATATATATATATGTGTATATATATGATTTTAAAATACTTTTATAAAAATAAATATAAGTAAAAATTTTATGATAATTTAATATTGTTATAAAATTTAAAATGGTAATACTATTATGTAATAAAATCTTAGAGTCTTCCTCTTATTGTTAAAGTATTTTTTTGTGTTACTTTTTATTCAATAATAAGAGTTAATTAATTATTAATATAATTTAACATCAAATTACTCTATTTTGATTAATAGACAAATAAAGAATCAACTACTCTTGAAATATCATAAATCATATAATACCTTCTTGTTCATCCATTTCTCTTTGATTTAGCGTATTTCTACGAGATCGATTTGTAGTATGTCTTTGATTTGAATTCCGAATATGTTCAGTTTCAGCTACAAGGTAATAAACATAAATATAGTAATTCATTATTGAAATATTAGTAATAATAAGTAATAATTTGTAAATAGTAATAAATAGTAATTAACTAACAACTTGAACTAAAAAATGGGCACTGAATGAAACACGCGACTGTAGGTGCGTAAAATTAATTTTTTTATTACAGTTACTATATTTTTTATTGACATCGTTGAAGATGGCTCAAAGCTGAGCCGAAACATTCAATCTTTGATATGTATTGAAAATTAAAAAATTTACTTTAAGTACCTATAACCTCGTGTTTCTCCCATTGCCCATTTTTCAATTCAATGTGTTAATAGTTAATTACCGAGCGATCTTATTTATTTTTTCAATAGTAATTAGTAATAATAATTCATTATTTAAGTATATAAGTTAGTTAAATATTAATTTAAATATTAAATCAAATTGTCTGAACTCTTTTCAGACAAGTGAAATCTGAAAGATCTTTTCCAGGATCCCAAAATCAATGGAAAAATCTTTTGATCAAATTGTCTGAATTTCGGGAAATATTCATTCACATAATGCTGATCAAAAGTCCTCATGGCACGACACTCAATAATTGACTGTTCAGGCACTAGAAGCATTGTCAAGTCGAGGAAATGATCATTTTTCTGACTTTCAAGCTTTTCACACAAAATTGAATAGTAAATTGCAAATCTTGAATCACCAATAGCGTATAATTTGGCGCGTTAATTTTATACTCAACTAATAATTTATTAATTTTTACCTGATTCCAGGATCTCATCTGAAAGCAGATTTCCATCTATTTCTTTATCATCATTGCCTGTAAGTAATAATTAACGACATATAATGCAATACACATGTAGCATTACTATATAAATAATGATATATAACATTAATATGCGATTTAAAGTTATATAAACAATTGAAAAAATATTGAAAAAAATGAATAAAACATTATTCATTGTTGTGTCTGTTTAAAGATATTGTAAAAAAAAAGGAAATAGATTTTATTCGTGTTTACCTTCAAATATTACATTTGATTGGTGCTGATTAAAACGTGTAAACATACGTAAAAAATGTTCTAAAGTAATGTCACCATTTGTAAGGGCACTTTGTCCTCTTATAATTTGTGCATTTTTCTTTCTATTAAATCGTGTGCGTAATCTTCTAACACGTACATTATTCTGTAAACGTGAATAATCAATTTCTTGAGTCGTTATAATCTCCGATAGATGTTCTGTGAAAACAATGTTTGTAAATTATAAATATAGAAAAATATTATTAAACAAATCATATTTTTAAAAAATATACTATGAAAAATTATGTATATGTATGTTACAAATATTATATAGAACAAAATTATAGAGAAGTATGAAATTTATGTGATATATATTTACCTAAAAATATCCACAAATTTGGTCGAAAGAAACCTCAGAAGAATAATGCTAACGAGGGTAGTACGGCACATCGAACAATCAAGAAAACGTGTACAGTTTCGCAGCAAATAAAAAGGACGAATCAAGAGTCTCATCCAGCTGGTATCTTGATTCCGGAGCGACTGAACATCTTGCATCCTGCAATATTCCGTTGTTGAATATTGAGAATCTAAATAAACCGGTCACAATAAATGTCGCGAAGTCTGGAAGTCATCTCCAAGCCAATCAAGTCGGAGAGCTTAATGTGGTGAGCACTGTAAACGGAAACAAAATTCCAATAATAATTCGAGGAGCGTTGTTAACACCGGGCTTATATTACAATTTGATCTCAGTGCGCAAACTAGAGATGAACGGATTTAAAGTATTGTTTGCTGGTGGAAAAGGAAAAATCATGAAAGGAGATAAAATAATTGCAATAGCAACCAGAAGCAATTCGCAACTGTATGAACTGAATTTTGAACGAGCGGAAGCAACGAAGGCACTTGTTACTACAACAGATCTGGGAATCTGGCATAAACGATTTGGACATCTTAATTACGAAAGCGTTAAGAAAATTCTAAGTCAGGACAAGGGACGTAAGATGAACTTATCTCAAGATCAGGAAAGATGCTGGACCTGTGTAGAAGGAAAACAAACGAAACATCCACATGATCAACATAGAGTTCGAGCAAAACGACCGCTTCAATTAATACATAGCGATCTAATTGGTCCGGTAAGCCCAATATCCTATGATGGGAAAAGGTATGTACTGACATTTGTTGACGACTTCACTCATTTCACGGTAGCCTACATTGTCGAAACAAAAACTGAAGTGCTGAAATGTTTCAGAAAATATGAGGCGATGGCAACAGCTCATTTTAATCTGAAAGTAAGTCGTTTCAGGTGTGATAACGGACGTGAGTATATTTCTAATGAAATAGTAAAGTACTTTGAAGAGAGAGGAATCCAATTTGAGTTCACAATCAGATATACTCCCGAGCAAAACGGGGTTGCGGAAAGGATGAATAGGACTATCCTGGAGAGAGCAAGATGCATGATTCTAGGTTCTAAACTAGGAAATACTTTCTGGTCTGAAGCTGTACTTGCAGCTGTGTTTCTTGTAAACAGAAGTCCTACATCCGCGCTAAATGAAAATGTACCAGCGCATAAATGGTTCGATGAGCCAATAAAAGTTTCAAAATTGAAGGTGTTTGGATGCGTCGCCTATCTTCACGTACCGAAAGAACTTATAGCTGGAAAATTCGAATCGAGATCGAAAAAATGCTACTTTGTCGGATATTGTCCTGACGGATATAGACTTTGGAATCCGGAAGAAAGAAAGATCCTCTGTGGTAAAGATGTAATATTCGACGAAACAAAATTCAACCTTGAAGATTCTACAAGTGAAGATTGGACCCTGGAAACTGATAGTTCAACAGAAAACTCAAATAAAATTAAAACAGGAGCAGCTGACTTGAAAGAAGAAGAAAAACATGAACCTGAAGGGAATAAATTAGGACATGTAAATACCAACACTGAAGAGGATATAACACGCCGATCCGGAAGAGAAAGGAGACAACCGAAGTATCTTGATGATTACGCAGTACTGGCGCTGCATGCAGAATCGTTCGTGGAAGATGTGCCTAATCTATTTGAGGACATTCAAGACAGAGACGACAAGGAAGAATGGATGCGTGCCATTCAAGAGGAAGTAAATGCTCTAAAAGAAAACGAGACGTGGGAAGTAGTAGATCTGCTGCCGGGAAAACGACCATTTAGTTGTAAATTTTTAAAACTAAACGTGATGAAGAAGGAGAAATTCTGAGATACAAAGCAAGATTAGTGATTAGAGGAAATGAACAAAAACGCGAATTTGACTACGAGGAAACTTACGCACCAGTGGCTAGACTAACAACGCTAAGGACTTTGCTGGTAATTATCAACGAAAGGAATCTACATGCTTGCCAATTGGACGTCAAGAATGCTTTTCTACATGGTCAGATTAAGGAGGAGATTTACATGAAATCGCCACCTGGCTTTGAAAATCAAGAAAATAAAGTCTGCAAGCTAAAGAAAGCCCTTTACGGGCTGAAGCAAGCTCCCAGAGCTTGGAACGATACATTCAACGGAGTGATGAAATTATTGAAATTTCAACAATCGGAAATTGATAAATGTTTGTATGTACGGAACTCTAAAGAAAGTAAAATATATCTTCTTCTGTATGTAGATGATATTATTGTTGCAGGAGACGATTACGAGAAAGTAAACGAGCTAAAGGAAAAATTGATGAATCAATTTCGTATGAAAGATCTCGGAAACTTACATTCCTTTTTAAGAGTAAATATTGTTAGAACTGAAGATGAAATAAAACTCAGCCAATCAACATATATCAAGAAACTATTAAAACGGTTTGGTATGGAAGAATGTCGATCAGTTAAAACACCTATAGAACTTAAACCGGATCTACACGAAGATGCAGAAGTTACCGATACATCAAGGCCTTACCGAGAATTGGTCGGATGCCTGATGTATGTGATGCTGACTACCAGACCGGATTTAAGTGTTGCTGTGAACTATTTCAGTAGACATCAAAATCGACAATCAGAAAAATTATGGAATGGACTGAAACGCGTACTCAGATATAAAAGGTACACTCAATATGCAGCTGTGTTTTCAAAAAAGAATCAAAGAAAACTTACGATGTTACGCGGATGCGGATTATGGAAGCGAGGCTGATAGAAAATCTACCTCTGGGTACATTATACAAGTGTACAGAAATCCCGTTTTATGGAGCACAAGAAGACAATCCACTGTAGCACAGTCATCGACAGAAGCAGAGTACATTGCTCTTGCATCAGCAGTGGCAGACTTAATCTGGATGAAGAAGTTATTGATGGATCTTGGGGTCGAATTTGAAAAACCTCCTAAAGTATTCGAGGACAATCAATCTGTGATACACCTGCTCAACCGATGGGAACATCGACGACTTAAACACGTTGATATACAATATAACTTTGTCAGAGACTATTATCTTAAAGGTAATATACAAGTAGAGTATGTAAATACAAAATAACAAATTCCAGATGTTCTAACGAAAGCTTTGAATGGAGGACAATTCTCAAAGTTGCGTGAATTATTGAATTTAGAATAGAGTTAATCTTTATGTTAGTTCGTAAATACGTTTAAATAAGTTTGAAATGTAAATTTGAGGAGGAGTGTTGGAAAAAGCAAGTATAACATTCCCATTGTCAAGCGACATCTACGTTTATGTGCGCTATTAGTACTTTTATTTTTAGAGAGTTCTTTTCCTTTTTTCGTTTTCTTTGCATCTATGTAACTTCTTAGTGCTAGTTTAGAAGTCAAGTCTTCTGCTTGTACAACTGCGAACTGATTCTTTCTTTCTGATATATATATAATAAAAGCATATTAATCGGTAATAGATAGGCTATTCGAGCCGTACGCGGATGTCGGTGCGTCGATTCCAACGAAAATTAATTTTTCGTTGGAATTAACTAATTGTGCACGGGGCACACATTTTGCTTGGTACACCGTCAAGACTTTATTAAGGAACAATCTCAATTCGAGATTTTTAATTCCAAAGATCCCCTCTAACCCCCCTACAGAATTATAGGCGAGAAAAATATAGATCCGAAAGTCGCTGAATCGGGAATTGCAGTCGCCCGGCAAGCGAAAGGTCTCAGGTTCGATTCCCGATTCAGCGACTTTCGGATCTATATTTTTCTCGTCTATAATTCTGTAGGGGGGTTAGAGGGGATCTTTGGAATTAAAAATCTCGAATTGAGATTGTTCCTTAATAAAGTCTTGACGGTGTACCAAGCAAAATGTGTGCCCTGTGCACAATTAGTTAATTCCAACGAAAAATTAATTTTCGTTGGAATCGACGCACCGACATCCGCGTACGGCTCGAATAGCCTATCTATTACCGATTTATATTTGATATATATCGAGCCTTTATATTCTTAGTGTTTAATTCACGCCGGCTGAAAAAAACGTTATTTACAAATAGTTATTTATCAAGGCAGAGAAAAATATAGAGTCGAAGGGTCTGAATAGCTCAGATGGTGAGAGCAGTCGCCCGGCAAGCGAAAGGTCTCGGGTTCGATTCCCGATTCAGCGACTTTCGGATCTATATTTTTCTCGCCTATAATTCTGTAGGGGGATTAGAGAGGATCTTTGGAATTAAAAATCTCGAATTGAGATTGTTCCTTAATAAAGTCTTGGCGGTGTACCAAGCAAAATGTGTGCCCCGTGCACAATTAGTTAATTCCAACGAAAAATTAATTTTCGTTGGAATCGACGCACCGACATCCGCGTACGGCTCGAATAGCCTATCTATTACCGATTTATATTTGATATATATCGAGCCTTTATATTCTTAGTGTTTAAAAGCATATTAAATTGTGTTCTCACTGTAATCGTTGTTGCTGTTCGACTTTGCTCTGCCTACGCGTGAAATCCCAACAATTTTAAATTTTGTTGCAGACCAGGTGCAAGTGAAACGACTTTTTCCCACATAACTTTATAAAGAGAAGCAGATCGTGTTTCACATAACGCAAAAATTGTCGCTATGCCCTATAAGTTGATATGATAATCTTTATAAAATATTTATGTACAATATATATTATTAAGTTTTGCAATGATAAGACATTTACTTACGTACCGTATCTGCATAACGAACATGTATACTATATAGCTGAGCAATACTTGGTTTTTTGGTACAATCTAGAAAAGATATATATAAATATATATATATAAATTTTTTTATTTGTAATACAATCTGCATTATAAGTTTACATCGGTAATCAAAATAATTAAAATATTTAAAAAAGATAATTACAGAAAAAGTTCCATCTACGAAAACCTCATGCATTTCAGATAACAGCTTTAACAATGTATCGCTGCTAAAAATAAGTGCAATCTTATTATCAACCGATACTGCACAACCTTTGTAAATGCTGTGTGTTGGTTCATATACTTCTAATATATCGTGTAGAGAATATAAATTATTGGGAAGAGTCGGACGCGATTTGATCCTATATCGGCTGAGAAGCGATTTTATACAGTTGTATGAAATATGTGCTGCAGCTGCTGGATTACTGCGGCAAACTGTATCAAATATTTCTTTCAAAGGTTTTGTTGTTTCTTGACTTAAGCGAATCATTTCTTTTTTCATATTAAAAATTTGAATAATGTATGGCTCGTTGGAATGATTATGCGTATGTTCTAAAATATAGGATTCTCCTTTCTTTCGTAAAAGTCCAGAGCATTTTTCAGTTATGAGTTTAGAGCAACGATATAGATATGAATATCTATTATCCACATTATATGAATAATCATTATAGACAAATAATATAGATCCAGATTTTTTCCCTTCTATTGTCTCCATCTGGAAATATAACAGATATTGTCTTCTTTTCATATGAAATAAGATCAATTTTACAATTAATGTATGCAAATACAACATAATTTAATCAACAATACAATCATTACGCGATGTACACTTTTATCATATTTGTGACTACAAATAATAAAAATTAGAGGAAAGAAAAACACCATTCGTATCAAATATATGCATAAAGTAAGCTTACAATAAACTAGAAGTCTAAAATATCTGATTATCAATTTTGAAGTTAATTTAGGATTTGTAAATGTTTCATCAAAACCGATTAAATATAATATATAAAAAAATATAAAAAATATATTTCATGCAAAAAATTAATATTTTTAAATTCAATAATATAAAGTTAAAAAGAGAAAAGAAAGATTACTTGCAATCAAAACTACGTTGTGCCGCAACGATAATAGAACGCGAGAGACGGTAGAAAAGAGAAAGAGACCCAGATTGCGTTCGTGTTTGTGATCACGCTTTTAAGCTCGTATCATGATGTCACGATATATTAGAAGTATATGAACCAACACGCAGCATTTACAAAGGTTGTGCAGTATCGGTTGATAATAAGATTGCACTTATTTTTAGCAGCGACACATTGTTAAAGCTGTTATCTGAAGTGCATGAGGTTTTTGTAGATGGAACTTTTTCTGTAATTATAATATCTTTTTTAAATATTTTAATTGTTTTGATTATTGGGTGTAAACATATAATGCTGATTGTATTATGAATTTTATAAGTTTACATATATATATTTTTTTTTCTAGATTGTACCAAAGAAACCAAGCAGTGCTCAGCTGTATAGTATACATATTCGCTATGCAGATACGGTACGTATATAAATATCTTATTCATTGCAGAAATTAATAATATATATTGCACATATATAAATTTTATAAAGATTATCATATCAATTTATAGGGTATAGCGACAGTTTTTGTGTTATGTGAAGCACGATCTGCCTCTGTTTATAAAGCTCTGTGGGAAAAAATCGTTTTACTTGCACCTGGTCTGCAACAAAATTTAAAATTTATTATGGCAGATTATGAGAAAGCTGCTTTGTCTGCGATGAAGCAGCAGTTTCCAACAGCTTCCATTCATGGTTGTTGGTTTCATTATTCGCAGGTAATTTCATTATTTATGTAATTATACTAATTGCATTTGTCAATAATATTTAAAAAATTTTAGAGTAAACCATACTGTTTGCTGTTACAAATAATTTCTATTATAGACGCATTTGTTAATATATGTTTATGTTTGGCAACTACTGAACTTTTTCTTTATAAATCAGTCATGTATCTTTTTTTTATATTTATGAAACATTAGTAACAAAAGATTGACGAATGCAATTAAAATTAATAATAATTATTCTTTGTGTTCATGTAAAGAATTTAAATGTTTTTTTTTGTTGTTTTTATTATATATGCTAATATAAAGAAAAACAAATTGCTAAAAACTTCACATTTTTAAGTTAAAATAATACATTTTAAAAATATAAAACATAATATACGAGTATTTAATATCCATAATTTTTAAAATATTTAAAATAATCCATGTATAAAATATATAAAATAATCCATATATTATCTAAATAATATATTACTGTACAAGAAATTGATAAATATGAATATAATGATTATTATTTAAAATAAAAATAATTTTTTGTGAATTTTGCATAAAGTTTGTAATATATTCTTTAATATATTCTTAATAATTTTAAGACGCAATCAAAGTAATAAATATTTTTATTATTTCTATTTAACATACTGTGTTTCAATTTTATAGGCTCTTGTTAGAAAATGGAATCGTTTAGGTTTAAATAATGCACCCCATGACATATTGTCTATGGCGAAAACGATGGCATTGGCACCAAGTAACTTATTTCAAGAATCATTAAACATTATACAAAAATTGTCTGATGATTTAAGAAATACGTATCCAGTTATTGACGATTTTAATTTATATATCAAAAATACCTGGTTACCCATTGCGCCAAAAGTGTCAGTTTATGGATGTCCTAATCCTACAAATAATTTAGTAGAAGGCTTTTATGGAAGTAATACTAAAAAATTGGGATCTTCTCCAAATCTCTGGAAGTTTTTAGGTTTGTTTATTATAAGTTTGTCACAATTTAAATATATCGTTTTTATACTGTATAGATAATATATATGTTATATACAGTATGTGTTCATTAGGCAGTTGCTTGAATTAAACAGTAGTTATTTTGTGGACAGAATAAAATAAATTATAAACACTTTTGTTGAGAAAAATCATTATTTTTATTATCGTAATACAAAAGAAATATATTTTTATAAATATATAAGAATAAATACGTTAGAAAAGATCGAAATTTTGCAATGAGCGTGATTTAGTAATATGTGATTTCGAAATAATTACCATCTAAATTTGTGATTTTAAAACATTAAAAACACGTTTTAAGATTAACATGACCTGAACGTTTTCGAACAGCTAGTCTCAAGACATCTATAGTTTGCGATTTTTCAATGTAACAATTATCTTTAATGTAACCCTACAAAAAACGTGACATTAAATCTGCTGAATATTGTGATCATAGCCTCCATCGAGTTTAGGAGAATATGAAAAATCAAACCAGTTACTCTCTGTTTCACTTTTTCATAGGGTTATATCAGAGATCATTTTCTGAAGAAAGCCGCAAATTATAAATGACTTCAGAATAGCTGTTTAAAAATATGTTTAAGCTATTTCTCTATCAATGTCAAAACGTGTATTTAATAATTTTCGAAATCGCAAATTCTAATTCATTATTTTGAAAATGTATATTATCTAAATCACGCTCAGAATCTAAATTTTACTCTTTTATCATATTTATTTTGTAGATTTATATAAGTATATATTGTCTGTATCGTATAATAATAAAAATAACGGATTTCCTCTACAAAAAATAGTGTTTAATTTATTTCATTCTGTCCTTTAAAAAATAATTATTATGTGTTGTTTAGTTTAAGCAATCTTCTAATGATCACCTTGTAGATTATAGTGAAAATATTCGATAATAAAGTTTAAAAATTATTATTTAGAGGGAATTAGCAATTTGATACTTGATCAGCAAATAAATTATGAACGTCTTCAAATTGGTCATCCAATAAAATGATTACAAATAAAATTCTATTCTGACCGAAACTAAAGAATTGAACAAGCGCAAAAGAATTTAATTACTAAAAGAATATCATTGGAGCAATTCTTGAAAATATTTGCACGAACTAAATGCGAAGAAGAAATAATATTTAAAGGTGCGTTTATAGTATCTATAATAAATGACATATAATAATTGTTGTTTTTTTGTATATTGTGTTTTATGGCAAAATGTGCATTAAAAATATTTATTATTTTATTTTTTTAGAATGTGAAAATAATAATTGCGCTGATGACGATATAACGATAGATTCAATGGAAGGTACAGATATTTTATTTATATATACAAATATATACAGAGTTAGCCAAAATAATATTAACAAATTTAATATTTCTCAAATTTAGAATATGAAAAAGATGACTGCGTAGATGATGATCATATAATGATAGACCCAATCACACAAAGGTACATATATTTTATTTATACATATATACAAATATACACAAAGTTAGTAATATACACAAAATAATATTGATAAGTTTAATATTTTCCAAATTTAGAATATAAAAATGACGACTGCACTGATAATAATAACAATGATAAACTCAATCAAAGATACAAATATTTTATTTATATATACGAATATGTACAGTTAGCCAAAATAATTTTAACAAATTTAATATTTCTCATATTATATAGATCAAATTGTACAGATTTTTATCACTTATACTACTGATAAACTTACTTATCACATTAACTACCTAAAATACAGAATATTAAATTAAATTGGAAATAAACTGTTAAAATTGAAAACAATTTCGATTAGGTACAATAAAAACGTTTAAATATAAACAAGCATTTTTAAAATTTTGCATTTATATATCATACTTTCTAACATTAAATATTGATAATTTTAATTAATAAATTAATAAATTTAATGGTAATGTAACATTAATTTCAGAAATGGAAGAAATTAACAGTCATACTTCTACTAATATGAGAAAAGCAAAAATTGTTCTTCAAAAAATTGATACAGATATACCTGAGAAAAAAAGCAGAATAGCTTTAGGAGATAAAACGTACGTATTTGTCAAAATGTTTTTTGTATGCTGTATTTCTGTAAATTGTAAATACACTAAATACTGTATATTGTTTACTTCGATGCTATGTATATTATGTCATATTAATATAATATTAATATATGTATAGTACTAAGAGAAAATGAGAACATACCTCAGGTCTCTTATCTATTAATATATAGGATGAGGAAAAAGTCCCAAATCCCTGAAATATCTCGGAGTGGGATAAAGAAAAAAATGTTAAATACAAAAGTAGTAGGATTAAAAGTGGGGCATTTGATGGTAACTAACCTTGACCTAGAAGTCAAATTTAGGTTTATTATTTGAATTTGAAGGTCAATTTTATTTTTTAAATGGGGAACCATTATAATTTGTTTATATAAATCGATTCTTTGCAATATTTGGCATAAAATGTTATAAGGGTAGGATGACCAAAAAAGTGAATGGTTTATGAGACATTTTGTACTTTAGTGTGACATAATTTTACATTATATATATATATATATATATATATATATCGTAAAATATTTATTTTTTAATTATATTACCTCAAAACTTTTATGCACAAATAATGAGAGGAATCAATTGATGTAAAAAAACAGAGTTATTTTTAAGAAAAAATATGTAATTTGCAAATAGCAGCTACATATTTTTCTTAAAAACAACTGTTTTTTACCTCAATTAATTTCTCTCATTAGTTTGTAAATATAAGTATTGAGGTAAGATAATCGAAAAATGAATATTTTACGAAATATATATAATTTATGTATATAATTATGTAAGGTACAACCTTACCTGTATCCGCCATGTTTGCGACGCGCGCGCATTGGCGGATTACCACCTTAGCAAAGCGAGCTCTGATTAGCGGAGAGCGGTCATGTGACCGGGGAGACGAAGGCCTTGCGAGCGGTTGTGTATTTGACAAAGAGTCAGTATTAAAACGAACACGAGTGTTTAATCTGTTCTAACCAGTTATCGGAACCCTTCTCACTCCCTCCCTCAGAAACTTCCGAAGTATAACCCGCCAAAAGGCAATAACCCTTTACAGCTCAGAAGTGGGATCTCTTGTGGTTTTACCCGTTTTTCGTTTTCCGATTCTGGTCTTAACCTCGTTGAGGTATTACGTCGCTCGTCTTCTTCGCGAGTGTACTGCGAACTATAAATATAGTTCAAGTCTTGGTGACAAAACTCACGACGTAGTCAACGGTCGTGTAATTTTATGACTTTTTCCCGTCCAAATTTTACGTGACGGTTACGTGTGTACTATCGCGTTATTAATAATATCAAACTGACTGTGGTATTCATTAAAAAAAAAAATAAAAAATTTTTGTGTGAAAGTGACCGGCATTACATCAGCCGACCCGCCATAGTTTCGACACAAAGGAACTGTATATATATGTACGCACCATAAAGGAAAATACGTACATCAATATCGATAACTAAGGTTTACAACGCCTGAAGATGATTACACGAAAGCAGCTAGAATCATTCACTTTATCCAAACTTCAGGAAGAGTTATCGCAATTCGGCATTCCTCACGCGCCGGATGATCGAGAAACATGTATTGATATGATACTTGATCTCTTTACAAAGAAGGTTCCACGTAAGAATCATCCTAGTAAAAGCCTTCTACCCCAATAATCTCAGGAAGCTGAAGGAACCGCATATTCACCAACATCAGCGGCTTACCCTTCATTTGAGGTTAGTGAAACTACGTTAAACCAAACCATTAATCAAGAACCGTTGAAGTCTTCAACAGATATGATGACACAACTCTGTGTAATGATGACTTCACAAATACAACAGCAAAATCAACAAATGCAACAGCAGATGAAATTCTAGCAAGAACAAGCACATCATCAACAAGAAATGATGAGGCAAATGCTATCCGCATTAAATATTAACAGTACTGCGAATCAAACACAATCCAATACAGAAACTACAACATCGCACGGACAAGATCTGCCTTTTTTAAAACCAGCACAGGTAATTGAAAGTTTTTCCATGTTTTCAAGTAACGCAACAAAATTTTTAAGCTCTCAAATACCCCAGTTCAGTGGATCCGAAGAGGACGACGTAGAAATGTGGCTAGAAAAATTGGAAAGTGTTGCAGCATTACAAAAGTAGTAAAACAAAAATATCCGTTCCCTATAATAGAAGACTGCTTAGCACAATTAGGTGGTGAAACGATTTATACATTGCTTGATCTCAAAGATGGATTTCATAATATTAAAGTACACCCTGATTATACTAAATTCTTTGCATTCGCAACTCCTGAAGGAAAGTATGAGTATTTAAGATTACCATTTGGATTTTGTGAGGCACCAGCCGAATTTCAACGGCGCCTCGTTATGATACTAAAATCTTTAATTAAGGAAAACAAAATCATAATATATATAGATGATATACTCATCTCTTCATCATCCATTAAAGAAAATCTAGAAACTTTGAGACAAGTAATGTACCAACTAAAGAAGTATAATTTTCAATTAAATTACCAAAAATGCCAGTTTCTTAAAACATCCATCGAGTACCTCGGATATATAGTTTCCTCAAAAGGTATCACTCTCAGCTCACGTCACACCGAAGCAGTAGCGAAATTCCCTCAACCCACAAAAGTGATTGAAGTACAAAGATTTTTAGGACTTACGAATTTTTTCAGAAAATTCATAAGAAATTATGCTATAATTGCTAAACCCCTTAATCTTTTATTAAGAAAATCAGTTAAATTTAAATTCAATGATGAATGTATTCAAGCATTTAAGACTCTTAAAAAAGAACTAATCTCTTCACCGGTTTTACAAATTTATAATCCTCATGCCGAAACCGAATTACACACTGACGCTAGCTCAATAGCTGTCGCAGGAATCCTCCTTCAAAAACAAAATAATGCTTGGGGGCCAGTAGCTTATTACAGTCAGAGCATCAATAGGGCAGAGATGAACTACCACAGTTTCGAACTCGAGATGTTGGCTATAGTTAAATCAATTGAAAGGTTCCACATATATTTATACGGGTTAAATTTCACAATCATAACGGATTGCCACGCACTAGTATTTGCGATAAATAAAGCCAATATAAATCCTCGTATTTCCAGATGGATTCTTAAACTTCAAAATTATAGTTTTAAAATTTTGCATCGAATGATGTCTCACGTAGACGCTTTGAGTCGTATAATATATACTGTAGAATTAATGCCACTGGAAAAAGAACTCCAGTATAGACAATTACAAGACCCAAAACTTAAAAATCTAGCTATAGAACTTGAATCTACCGAAAACGAGAAATTCGAGATAATCGATGGACTTGTTTTTAGAAAAGGGTGCGACAAGCCACGTTTCGTTATACCAGATACAATGATAAATAACATCATTCGCATATACCATGATAACATGGCCCATTGTGGCCTGCAGAAAACTCTCAAAGGTATTAATGGAAATTATTGGTTTCCTTCGCTTAAAAAGAAAATCAAAAACTATATAGATAATTGTTTAATTTGCTTATTATCCAATACAGCTGCAAACTCTCGTGAGGGTGAACTTCAAATAACTGTTTCCCCATCACAACCTTTTCAGATTTTTCATATAGACCGTTTTGATACTATAAAGGAAACACGTAATGGTTTTAAACATATACTATTGGTTATAGATGCATTCTCAAGATACACCTGGCTGATTCCCACAAAATCTACCGGATCTCGAGAAGCGATTAAAAACTTATCTTATATTTTTCAAAATTTTGGTAACCCAATAATATTAGTAAGTAGTAGTATGTCAGCTATAGCGGGTCAAAACAAACCCCCACCACTCGACCACTGGCGCCGATCCCCCACCACTCGGTCACTGACGTCATCCCCCCACCACTCGGTCACTGACGCCTGTTTTTGGTCGGATAAGTCAGGACTCTCCGCTGGTTTTCTATTAGATAAGACAGGGTCACACCTCATATCTGGTAGCGATATTATTATTAGTGATAATGAGGCACTTAAAAGTAAAACAATAGAAACAAAGGTCGGTGACGACGTGATGAAAGAAATAACAAAATTATCGCACGGTTGAAGATTACAATAGAGCTTTACGAGAGTGTTTCGCTGTTAAAAGAAAAAAGGGAAAGAGTGGAAAGAAAATACTGGATAATTTAAATGTAAAAAAGACATTTATTCATGGTGATTTTACAAAAGTCAATATAGTTATTATAAGTATATACATAAAGTTCAAAATGTGTTAAACATGTTTCTCGCGAAGAAAAATTTTACAAAATAAATGTGCGATTAATCGATCATCAACTTATTACACTTAAAATTGCGGGAGAAAGACGTTTCATAAATTTTAATTTTTTTACAATTATTACAAAGTTATTTCTAATACTATATACAAATACTTAACTATTACAATATTTCCATTTGCTTACCTAATAAATGTAAAAAATATTTGTAATCTATTTGAAAAGAAAGACGGAAGACTGAAAAAATACGAGAGAAAAGAATATTATTCCGATGGTAAATAACCGTGTGGAACTGAATAACGGCTATTGATAAATCTACGTTTTACTATTAATACTGGTACGCATATTTTCGTCGCGTCCCGCGTTACAATTTCATGAAACGCAGTGCGCCGAATGGCGCTAAAACGCAGATTTATCGATGTCTCATCTTCTTCTTCTTTGTCATCTTCTTTTTCTCGTGTTTTTTCTCGCACTAATAACAATTTTTTAATACTATTAAAATTAACACGTCGCGAGTTCTCGTAATTCAGAGTTATACCTTTAACTTTGCAAGTTTCATGTATACGTCCGTCTGATGTTCGTACAATGTAGGCGTAAAATTTTGGACCGCCGGACACAAACTCCTCGATGTAGCTACCATGACCGTAGCTTTCGAGTTTGTCGGTCATATCGCCTAGAAAATTGCCTGTACTCGGTTCGTACTCATTCGGATTTCCTGTGCTTACGTAAATGCAAGAATCGGTATCGTAATATAATACACGACGATCTAAACGTTCCAGATATTCATACAATTTTAGTCGTGCCTGTGCAGTCGTGTATGCGGCTATCACGACGTTAGTTATCGGTGAGGGTACGACAGCCTCTCGTCGCTTTCGCCACGAAACATATATTACCTCGTCGTTTACAGGTAATATATCGGATATCTTGTGTTCTTGTTAATAATGTCATTAAACGCTGTTGCGTTTTAACGACTTCGGTATTTGGCAAATTGGAACGCTGGCCGAATTTTCCCCAAAATGAATTTAAGCAAAGCTTTACGACCGAGTGTAAACCGGGATTCCGCGCGATGTTATGCTTATCGAGAACGATATCTTCGGTTTCCTCATACTCCCGTAGGTATCGCTCTTTAGCGTCGTCGCCATCCCCGCATTCGCTCGGCCACCCGCTTGCTTCCTGTTTAAGCTGCAAAAATGAGTTTATATATTTAGCGAACAATCCGCCCTGACGTGTTTCGCGATTGTATCGACTAATTTTATATTGCCAAATTTCATTTACTTTTGTCACGAGATAACCCTTTTCGACGGCCTTGCGTAATTCGCAGGACACCCACGTACCCTCGAATTCGCGTTCGCTAGGACGCTTGTGCGTCGTGGACCTAACGTGGTCCACGCCCTCTACGGCTGACAAAATAAAAAACTGGCGGGTGTCGGACCAAGAAACCTTGTCCGACCACCTCTACATCGAATTTGATGTAGAGGTAACCCGCCAGCGGGTGCTCAGCCGCGGCAATGGGGGCGATAACTCCCGCCCCAAGAGATGGGCCTTAAAAAAGCTGGACCCAGACAGACTGATGGCGGCTGTCTCCTCAGCCATCTGACCTGGCATACAGGTACCAGAAGAAGAGGATGTGCCAGGGCAGGTTGGCTGGCTCCGGGGCATAATGACTTCGCCATGCCCCGGGCCAAACCGTTGTCGCGCCGTGCGGCGTATTGGTGGACGGAGGAGATAGCGGAACTTCGCAGGACCTCCGTCCATGCAAGGCGCCGCCTTACGAGAGAAAGGAGGAGGCGGGACAACGAGGAGGAGATGGCAGACGCGCTGAAGGGATATCGAGAAGCAAGGAAATTCCTCAGCGCGGCCATCAGAAGGTCTAAGGCCAAAGCTTGGGGCGAGCAGCTGCTCGCCCTTAACGCGGACCCCTGGGGGCGCCCATACATGCTTGTTATGAACAAGCTAAAACCATGGGCGCCCCGCTACGGAAGCCATGGATCTCCAGCTCCTGGAGGAAACAATAGATAAGTTGTTCCCCGCGACCCGGGCTCCTCCAATTCCGGAGGAGCCCATCGGATGAGACCAGGAGCTGGAGATCACGCAGCGTGAGATGGCCGGAGTTTTGGCAGACGCGTGCTGCCTTATCTAGCTACTGCTGCGCGGGCAGTGGGTAAAGAGGCTTTACGCGCGGGCGTTAATATAATCGATGATGTAGAAAACAATACACCGTTCAAGGTAGCGGCCAAACATCGTTTTAAAGAATCGCGTAACAATCTCAAAAGACAGGCTAAAGAAAAAATAACTAGCCTCATGAAAGGTTCGGGATATAAATCGGATGCGAAAATACACGTAGCTCATTTCCCCTTTGCCGGGCTTGACACGCGCATCGTTAAACGCCGTCGCTCGAATAAGAAAAGTTTATCGAAAATCAAGGCAAAAAAGAAGACGAAATCATCGAAGAATAAGAGGAAGAAAACCCGTACGAGGGTAAAAAGACTCAGCACAACTGCGAAACGACGTAAAATTGGCAAAAAACGTACCGTATCTGATATATTTTCTTAAACGCTATTTTAATTCACACACATTCAACCACGACGAAGACAACAACGACGAAACAATTGTCAGTGAAGTATGTCTTTTCTTCACACGCATTCGAACGAGTGTTTAAAGAGCGAACTTGATCTCTTTTCTTTAACGCCTACGCAGACTAGTATCGAGAGCTCGCAATGGATTCATTACAAACCCATGACCTCTCTCTCGGACGATTCACCGATAGAATTCGTCGTCCCTGGTCACGGAGAAGAATATCTAGATCTCACGCATGCCCTGCTGAGTCTTCGCGTGCGCGCGAAATCGGGCGACGATTCAACGGCTCGAGCTCCAGGGACAACTGGCGCAGGCGCAGAGACCGTCGTAGGACCCGTAAATCATTTACTTCATTCCATCTTCAATCAGGTCGACGTGTATTTCAATCAAAAGCTCGTGTCGCCTCCAAACAACGCTTACGCGTACCGCGCGTACATCGAGGCATTGTTAAATTATTCTTCACCCGCAAAAACTTCCCATCTAACGTCATGTCTATGGGACGCGGACACCGGGTCGCATGGACGAATCGCTGGAATCGAAAGGCAATACCGCTCTCGTGAGACGCGCCCATTACATTCGCAACGGGCGAGCGATAGATCTTATAGGACATCTGTATTGCGACGTTTTCAATCAAGACAAATTCTTAATTAACGGCGTGGAAGTAAGATTAAGACTCGTCCGCTCGAAAGATTCATTTTGTCTCATGGAAAGCAACAGCATGTCGAAAATACATATGCTCGATGCCAGTTTGCTAGTGAGAAGACCGAAACTAAGTGCCGGAGTGTTACTCGCACATGCTAGAATGCTGAGTAAAGTTACGGCTAAATATCCGCTTACGAGAGTCGAGGTTAAAACATTTACGATTCACAGCGGTGTTGTGGGGGAATCATTAGATAACGTAATACTCGGACAACTGCCGAAACGAATAATAGTCGGTTTCGTTAATAACAAAGCATTTAATGGAGATAGAAAATTAAATCCGTTTAATTTTAAAAATTACAGCATAAATTTCTTCTCTCTGTACGTCGACGGTACACAAATTCCTAGTAGGCCGTTACAGCCGATTTTCTCGCCGGAAGAACCGCTTTACGTCGATGCTTATCAAACACTCTTTTCGGGAACGGGCATCCATTTCTTGAACGAGGGAAATTCTATAAGTAGAGATGATTATTCCAAGTGATACACTCTTTTTGCTTTTGATCTCACGCCTGATTTGTCCGCTAATTGCGCCGGTCATTGGAATCTCGTGAGACACGGTAGTTTACGATTAGAGGTAAGGTTTCGAAAAGGCGCTCACCGAGACAATTAATTGTATTGTTTACGCAGAATTTGATAATGTAATAGAAATCGACTCGTCTCGTCAAATCATTGTCGATTTTTCCGGTTAAATTTTTTATGACGGCATGCCTCTCGTTGCACCATACTCGATAAAAAATTTTTACGTATTTTTCTTTACCCCACCCTCCTCCACTTTCATTCGCCGATGCGTTTCACGAGAAAAAAACTTATAATGTAACGAAAAGAAATATCAGTTTCCTTGGAGACGCTCTCGTCGACGGTTCGTGAAAAGCTTAAACCTCGCCAACAAAAGCGTATAAGTTTTTCTTCGCAATATGGATATAGTCATCGACATACAAGGCTTCCGCGATGCGAGCGAGAAGTTTCTTCCCAAGGAAGTCGCGGTTGTTGCGATTAACGCGTCGATTGTCGACTACTGGATTATGATGCCGCCGCATCCGTTTGCTGAATTACCCGAAAAAGTAAGACGACAAAACTGCTGGCTCACACGAAATTATCATGGGCTCGAATGGTTCGACGGCGAGGCTAATCCAAAATATTTTACATTGCATTTACGTGAAATTATAAGGCACACGCGTCACATTTATGTTAGAGGCAGTGAAAAAGCACACTACTTGCGAAATCTACTTTCCAGAGAGATATATAATTTGGAAGGTATCTCTCCAGCATTTAAAAATCTAATATTAGAGGAAGAGTGCGGACAATATTGCGCTCATCACGGAATTCGAAAAATCTTTCATTGCGCGTTACATAACGCTTAAAAATTGAAACGTTGGCTACTCGATCAAAATAATAGCGGCAGCAGCGATACTCTCAGCGTAAGTCAACCCGATCCTTGTAGTTCCCCCGAAAATTATCAATTGTGTGACAGCGACGACGACGTCAGCTACGAAAGCGTGAAAACCAGCTGCGACAAGGATTATTCTGCTAGCAACGTAAATGGCAATCCCGTTCTAATTCATAATATTAAAACTCAAACGGATAATGTATTAGAGATAAAAAAATTGTCGAGAGCCGAGCAGACGATTGAAAAAGAAGAAGAAAAAGAAGAAAGTCTTGCGAAGCTCAAATCGACGAGCGAAAACGTTACAGAGGGAGAAATAAAAGCCGAAGTTATTCAAATAATACCAGTATTCACGCGTTCGTCTTTGTACCAGAACAATGAACTCTTGCGAAATTCTACGAGCATTGCGCCATATCGATGCCAAGCATGTGGGTGTCTATCCCTCCGACAGAGTTCCGAGGGTGTGGACGAGGTCGACGGCTATCGTCGCTAATACAGACGATCATAATCGACCTGGAGAACATTGGGTCGCCTTTTTCCTCGATGAACACGGAAGAGGCACCTACTTCGATAGCTATGGAATACCACCCCTGGAGCCCGGATTTCTCCTTCGTCTTCGACGAAATTCCATCATCCACCGATGGAACACTCGACAACTACAAGGATTTTTTTCACAAACTTGCGGACAATTTAGCTGTGTATTTCTATATTATATGTCTGTCGGTTACGATCTTAATCAGTTTCTTACTCTTTTTACCGAAAATTGTGAACACAACGACCGATTAGTCGTAAATTTATTCCTCAAAATTTTTCTCCGCTAAAATAAGAAACATGTCATCGTAGTTGCTAACTGATATCATTCTGTAATTTTAATAACATACTCCTATGTATCACTTTTAACCTTATGTATTTGTAATAAGTATATTGACTTTTGTAAAATCACCATGAATAAATGTGTCTTTATTTTATATTTAAATTATCCAGTATTTTCTTTCCACTCTTTCCCTTTTTTCTTTTAACAGCGAAACATTCTCGTAAAGCTCTATTGTAATCTTCAATCGATAATTTTGTTATTTCTTTCATCACGCCGTCACCGACCTTTGTTTCTATTGTTTATTCTATTGTTAATCTTTTAAGTGCCTCATTATCACTAATAATAATATCGCTACCAGATATGAGGTGTGACCCTGTCTTATCTAATAGAAAACCAGCGGAGAGTCCTGACTTATCCGACCAAAAACAGGCGTCAGTTACCGAGTGGTGGGGGAATGACGTCAGTGACCGAGTGGTGGGGGGTCGGCGCCAGTGGTCGAGTGGTGGGGGTATGTTTTGACCCGCTATAGCTGACATACTACTTTAGTATCTGACAGAGGGACAGCATTTACATCACAAGAATTTGCAAGCTTCTTAAAATACTACAATGTAATTCACCGTCAAGTAGCGGTAGCGGCCCCCTGGGCAAATGGTTTAGTAGAACGAGTAAACAGATTTTTAAAATCTTCATTAAAAAAAATAGTTGACGGCGATCAATCGTGGAATACACATCTAGACACGGTCCAGTATGTAATGAATAATACGTTCTACTCATCAATAAGGGCTTCCCCCGCCAAGTTATTATTTGGAGTCGAAATGAGAAATCATCCAGACGCTGAATTGGTGCGATTTTTGAACAATATTGCAAAAATAGAGCTTAACATTCAAAAAGATCGAGAAATTGCTCGTGAATTAGCAATTGAATTATCAAATAAAATTAAAGAATATAACAAGTCGTATTATGATGAAAAACATAAAAAAACCTTCTCAATATAATACAGGCGATTACGTACTTATTAGAGATTCTGCCCTCAAACCGGGCGAAAACAAAAAATTAAAACCAGCTTACAAAGGTCCTTATGTAGTATCTAAAATACGTAACAAAAATAGATATGTAATCCAAGACGTTCCCGGCTTCAATCATACTGCGAGACCCTACAATTCGGTGCTTTCACCAGACCGAATGAAACCGTGGATCAAACCGATAGATATCAAAACATAACATTGTAAATATAAAAATACATAGTTTATACTCCTATTTTATACGATTAAAATATTACCGTTCGTTTAATAGCATTAAGTCAAATATTAGCATTAAGAAAGTTCTATAAATTTACACTATTTACATTATAATAATTTTAAGTTAAACTATAACACCGCAATACAAACGTAAGTTAACAATCGATTCTAATCATTTATATCACATTAAAAAAAAAAAAGAATTTTAATTTATGTCAACTAATTTTAACTACGTAAAATAATTGTATTCAAATTATATTTTCTCAAATTCTGTTTTATTCTAAGCTCTCGGGACGAATAGCTTGGTCAGGTATGGCCGAAGCTGTAAGGTACAACCTTACCTGTATCCGCCATGTTTGCGACGCGCACGCATTGGCGGATTATCACCTTAGCAAAGCGAGCTCTGATTAGTGGAGAGCGGTCATGTGACCGGGGAGACGAAGGCCTTGTAGGCGGTTGTGTATTTGACAAAGAGTCAGTATTAAAACACGAGTGTTTAATCTGTTCTAACCAGTTATCGGAACCCTTCTCACTCCTTCTCTCAGAAACTTCCGAAGTATAACCCGCCAAAAGGCAATCACCCTTTACAATTATGTCACATTACATTACAAAATGTCTCGTAAACCATTAACTTTTTGGTCATCCAACCTTATAACTTTTTAAGTTAAATATTGCAGAAATATCGATTTATATAAACAAATTATAATGGTTCCATTTAAAAAAATATAATTGACCTTTAAATGATTCTTAAATTTGACCTTTATATCAAGGCCAAAGTCTCCATCAAGTGTACCACTTTGAATTCTACAATTTTTGTATATAACATTTTTTTGTATCCTATTTTTGCAGAGATATTTTAAGGGTTGAGACTTTTTTCTTGTGTATATAATATTTTATTATGTTACCTTAATATGTAAAAAGAAATAACAATCTTTCTTATCCCCAGAAATATCAACAATTCATCTAATGCGATTACAAATCTTTCTTCCAAAAAAACGACAGCAATACAAGAAAAGGTCAATCATCCAAGACGGAGAAGTACCAGGAATAAGTAAATAACATCTACACGTTATAATTTTCGATAGTGATATCACCATCACAATAAATGCAATGATACATTTTAAATAATATGTATGTATGTATCATTTATTGTATATCCCCTCGGGGTTTATAAGGCGCTTTTACAAGGAGCGTTCCCGAACCTTTTACAACACATCACCTCTATTAACTTGGCCATAGTGACCTTACAATATACTAACAACACCTCTCTCCTTTATCCTTCCTTCTTCCTCCTTCCATTCTCCTCCTCTCCTTCTCTCCCATCACCTTTCTCCCTTACTCCTTCTCCTTAACTCATCCTGCTCTCCTCCTTTCCACTGACTCCGTTTTTCCTTTCCATCAGTCCCGAGCAGGCATATGGGGTGATTGGTTCGAACAGGATTCGAACCTGGGACCCACCGCATGTCAGCCAGATACTGAACATGCGGGGCCACATTTCACCCCACATTTTAAGTAATATAGTTTCGTATATATTCAAAAATTAACAGTTCTTAATTGGTCTAAAAACCTTACCATTGATTATATTTGTATTGTTTGATTAAACCGTCATATAAGATTTTAATTTGTTTAAACTGCTATTATAAGTAATAATAATCAACATAAATTTTAAGTTTTTGGCAGACAATTATTTGCTGTCCACTTTTGGATTTTAAAAGGATTTTGTTTCCCATTATATTTACTCAAAAAAGAAAATATTTCATAGATAAATAGAGAATAAGACTGAACGATGTATTAGCATGTTGATAAATACATTACTAGCATAATACATCTTTTATTTTTGTAGTGTATTATAATGATATTTTAGTATTATTATGATGATTTTAGTTTAGTTTTACGTACAATATCGTTGTTTCAAATGTGTTTATTTTCTGTGATAATCTGTGATGTAATAAAACTGTAATAAAGCTATTGTTATATATAAACGAATTTGTTCAATATATATATGTATATGAATAGTATATTGTGAGGACCGACACTATACATATATTTTCTCGCATACATAGATATACATCGACATGTAGATGAGTACATCAATGGAATTTTATATATGTATATTTGTTTTTCAAAGTTATTAAGTATTTTTGTCTTTATGCAGTGATTGTATATATTGAGGACCGATATTTTATTCTATGATAAAATACAATTATATTCTTTAATTTGAAATATCTTTGTATACATAGTATCTTTAATACAAATTAGTACTTTTGACAGAATTAACTATATAAATATACATTAGTAGAAATAAAATATCGTCAAAAGTAAAAGAAATACATAATGTATATTGTGAGGCCCAAAAACAATTTCTTATTATACTTATTTTTGCTACTTTTCAATCATATTTATGATATACATAAATATGATATTATCCCATTTTGTCTATTATCTTTCATGCTTTCTTTACTTTTGTTTATTTTTTCCCGTAATCTTTAATTTTTTTGCCTGTTCGTTTACTATAATATGCTTCATTCTACTATGTCTTTTCACTATGCTATTTTATTGCGATACTCCAACATACGTGAGAGTTTAATTGCGAAAGAGTACAGTACAATTCTCAATTATTTACAGACAGCATACCATACGAAAAACATCGATTAGCGATTATAAAGATATATCTATTCTGATACCATAGTTTAAGATATACATTATGTAAGACGGTACATACATACATATAAATCCTTGAGTATAATTATTACAATTATAATTATCTTAGTGTTACAGATTCATTTCTTTAGAAAGATACATGTTTATATACACATTCCAATTTAATTGTAAGATTAATTAATTAACTAAAAACAAAATATTAAAAAATTTCTATCTTGTGATACAGAAATATATATATACATATAATATACATATAATATATTATATATAATACAACATGCTGCATTTAAGTATGACATGTTAAGCATTCCATTTCCTGACGTAATTCACTAACTGAATAGTAGTACAAGTGGTCTTTCAATCTTCTAATTAATGAGCGTTGATAATTCCATCACAGATCATAAAATTCTATTAGCGGAGACTATAATATTAAGCTCTCGCTTAAAAGATTCTCATGTTTTGTTATGGATTCCTTCTTGACATTCCGTTCAACTTGGATCTGTGGTTTACCGATTATCATTCATCTATTGTCTTCTGCTAAAATGAAAATAAATATAATATATTAATAAGCAGCGTGATGAAGATATGCTTTGTACTACATTCTTACCCGTGTAATTGTCATCATAATAATTCAGGCTTCCTTCAAATTTCATAAACAGTAAGAAGCACACAATGTTTGAAAACATTGCATACTGTAGTTGCACAATATTACCAGAACTGCTATTGCAGAGACACCATCCACATTATTTTTAGCAAAGATACCACTGTCAATAAAAAAATTGATTAACTAAAAAACTATTAAGCAAATGTTATATACTCTTGTATTATAAACTATGAAAATATAACAAAAGTACTCACTTCTAATTATAATGTGTCATATTATTACATACATCCACTTGCTTCAAGTCGATAAAACACTCGAGTTCTTTCATGTTAGCAAAAATCGTATCGTAAAGAGGGCAAAATCCCGTAAACGTAAAAATGTTTAATACTAAAAACCCGAAATATGATATTGAAACAGGGACACACGAGGTTCGCATATCTGTCATATGTGAAGTAAATGTAGAAGAATGCTCTATTAGAATATTTTATTATTTAAATAAATAAATAAAATTATTATTTAAAAAAATAAATTATTTTTTTATTTATTTTTATTTAAATAAAAATATTCTAATAGAGCTTTTTTTACAATGCTTGCTCCAGATATGACAGATATCCTAACCTCGCGTGTGTCCCTGTCTTAATATCATGTGTTTTTTAGTATTACTAGAACACTACAAGCGCGCGCTACGCGCGCGCCATTTAGCCTTTCTAATTATCATCATGTCACCATCATTATCATTATTATTTATTAATTTATTAATTATATTATGTAACGGTCGCTTTCGCGAGCTCGGACAGGTCAGTCGGGATCAGGGCTCGAGAAAGGGTGAGACACGAACGCGGTGTTGAGGTGACAAACAAACGCCTTTATTATAGAATTGAGTGTATGCTATGTACAAGTGAGCGTGTGGGTGTGTGTATATTCGCATGTGTGTGTATGTGTATAGATAGTGGATCGCTGTATGTGTAATGTACGTGGAACGCACGGTGCGTCGGGCGGTGCGACGGGTCGGCGCGCGGTAGCACGGACGCGTCGCGACGCGGCGCGCGCAAGCGCGAGGCGCGAGAGAGCGGCTGCTCTCTTCGATATCTCGAAGAGAGCGCAATCGAACGGCGCGCGTAGCAAGCGGTCGCCTGGTCGGCGGGCGTACGCGGCCCGCGATTTATTTCGTGACGCGACGGTCGGCGTGTCACGGCCGTCCGTATGGGGTGCGGAGGGGGGAACGCACTGACGGTCGAGAACCCTCGACAGAGGCGGCGGAGCTCCACCCGCTGACGTCAGCGCGCGTTTTGCGGGGCGCGGTCGGAACCCCGGACTCCCGAGAATATCTCGGGGGAGACAGAGGACACTCTACCTCGAAGTCGGGGGACGGGGGAAGCGGAAGCCGGAAGTTCGGAGCACGGAGATTATCTCCGCAGAGGCAGCGTACGCGTCTACCTTGGGCTCTTTATTTCGGGCGGAAGAGTCTCCGATACGACGGAGTCGGAATGGTATCTGAGAGAGCTCTTATCGTGAGCTCTCTTTTTATATGGATCGAGTAACGGGATCGGAGGCTGGATCGAAGGAGGGGAAGTAGGGGTGATACGACTCGGTTTATTTCGGCGCGCGTCGGGCGCTTTCGTGGAACCGTATTTAACGGTTGGATTAATTAATTGTGGCGCTCAGCGCCTGCTGCCCTGCCCGGCCGGTGTTCGCCGGGCGCAGCCTTCCGACGGGTGGACGGTCGGGAACGATGCGGGGGGGCATCGTTACAATTATAATAATTTATTATTATTAATTAATTAATTACAAAATATAATTATTAACAACTAATAAGTAATTTAAGCATAATATATAAAAAATGATACAAAATTATAAATTAATTGTATGTATGTATGTATGTATGTACCTTCTGCTCAAAAAGTATCCGGAATTTGTAAATAAAACATTAAATGGTTAATTATTCTTCTATATTTATTTTGTTTCCTTCAAAATAATCTCCATTCTGAGCTACACACATATACTAGCGGTTAACCCATTCTTGAAAACACTTTTCATATGCCGATTTTGGGATGGCCTTCAGCTCGCTCTGCGAATTCTTTTTCACTGCGTCTCAAAACGTTTACCACGAAGCGGCAATTTGAGTTTTGGAAAGAGAAAAAAATCACACGAGGCCAAATCTGGAGAATACGGTGCTTGTTCGATGATATGGACCGAGTGTTTGGTCAAATAATTGCGTACAAGCTGCGATGTGTGCGATGGCGCGTTATCATGATGCAAAATCCACGAGTTGTCTTTCCACAAATCTGGCCGTTTGCGACGAATATTCTCTCTCAAACGCTGCAAGATCAGCAGCTATCTCTTTTTCACTTACACGACAATTTTCGAGCATCAATTTCTTTACTTTTTCTACGTTTTCGTCGGTAGTTGACGTGGATGGCCGTCCAGAACGAGGCAAATCTTGAACTTCGGTACGGCCCTCTTTAAACGATTTGTACCACTCATATGCCTGTGTTTTTGACATACACGATTCCCCGTAGGCTTTTTGTAGCATTTTAAGCGTATTGGAACAAGAAAATTCGTTGGAAACACAAAATTTGATGCAAATTCATTGCTCAACTGAATTCGACATTTTAAAATTCGCAGACAGTATTAATTATCGATCCACTCAAACACTGCAGTAAACAAACTTATCGACAGATTGATTTGAAAATTGACATACAAGCCGTCAAAAGTGCTACCAATCTGAGAAAAAAACATCTTCGAGATATCTCAAGCGCACGCCGTTTAAATTACAAATTCCGGATACTTTTTGAGCAGAAGGTATGTATGTATGTATACTTTATTTGTCCCCTTAGGGATTAAAGGCGCTTTTATACGGAGCGTACCCAAACCTTCACACCTCCCATCTTTCCTTCCTCTCCTGGCCATATGCGACCTCACATTCTACTACAACATTCTTTTCCCCCTTTCCCCCAAACTCTTCCTCTCCCTTTTCTCCTCCTCTCCTTTTCCTCCTCTGTCCTTCCTTTCCTTTCTCCTCTCCTTGACCTCCTTTCTCCTTTCCTCCTTTCTCCTTTCCTCCTTTCTCCTTTCTCCTTTTCTATCAAGCCTTCCTTCTCTTCTTTGTTTATCTGCCGCTTCCTTACTCTAACTTACATCTACTTACAACTATTTACAACTATTTACATTATTTCCTTATAACTATCTTACACACTATCTTACACTTCTACCCTATTTCAACCTATCAAGAGAGAGAGATCTGACCCTAAACACAACCGCCTCGACTTCCGATTCCTTCATCCACTCTCCATCCATCCGTCCTTTCACCCTCCCACCTTCCTTCTCCCCTTCCTCCTCCCTCTCCCCCTTCCCTCTCTCTTCTCCTCTAACTCCCTCAACCACCATTCCCCCCCTTCCTTCTCTAGTATCATATTCATCCACACCCACCAGTCTCCTTCTACTTCCTCCCCCATGCACTCTCCCAACACATGCTCCCATGTCTCCTCCCCTCCTCCACATCTCCTGCACATCCTCCTTTCCTCTTTCTCCCAATACTTTGCTCCTCTTATCTCATTGTTCATTCTGTGCCTAATCACCCTCTTCCATCTACTCTCCCCCCATCCCTTCTTTAGATATGCCGGTACTCCTTCCTCCTTTATTTCCCCATACCATCTGTTATACCTGGACTCTCTGATCTTTTCCCATCTTTCTTCTCTTTGCAATTCTCTATCCCGCTGCTCCCATCCTTCATACATTTCTTCCCCTCTCCCCCTCCTTTCCACCATTTCTTTTATTCCCATTCCCCTTCCCTCAAAGAATTTTTTCCTTTCCTCCTCCCATCCCGATAGCTCTCTACCTTCCCTAATCCTCTTTTCCATCTCCTCCATGCACTTCTTTGCCAGATTTCCCCCTCACCCCTCCCCCAGCTTCTATTCGAATCCCACCGCCCTTTTCCCTGCTTCCAACCTAAATTTTTCTTTTCCAACCTCTTCCCTCACCATGTACCCCGGCGTACACCAGTCCACTCCTAATGTCCATCTGATCCATCTATCCTGCATCGATTCTACCTCCTTTCTCTCTTTCCAGCCCCATATTTCCGCTCCATACCCCATCACCGTTCCTACTAGCCTCTCACATAACCAAATCCTTCTCTCCTAGTCCCCCACAAACCTTCTTTTACCTATCCCCCATACCTGTCTAATAACCGCCGCTGCCTTTCTGACCCTCTCCCTCACTTGTGCCTTTTGACCCCCGTTTCTCTGCAATCCTGTACCCCAAGTACATGAACTCCTTCACCTCTTCTACCTCTTTCCCTTTCCACCACCACTTCACTTTCCTCATTCTACCACCCCCTCTTTTAAACCTCATTATCTTCGTTTTACCCACATTAATCTCCAGCTTCTTTCCATCCAAGTACCCCTCCAGCTTCCCCATCATATGTATCATCCCTTCCTCCTCCTCTGCGAGCAAAACCATATCGTCCGCATACACCAGACAGTAAACCTTCTCGTCTCCCAATTTTACTCCCCCCCCCCATCATCCCTTCCTTAGTACCTCCTCCACATCTGCCACAACCAGGTTGAACAGATATGGACTCATCGGACACCCCTGCCTTACCCCTCTTGCCGTCCAGAAACTCTCCCCTAGCCTTTCCCCTACTCTCACTCTACTCTTCGTTTCCTTAAAGCTCTCCTCAATCCTCACCCTTAGCCCTTCTCTAACCCCTCTCTCCCTGATCGCTTTCCCCAACACCTCCCTGTCCACCGAGTCGAACGCCGCCTTCAGGTCCACAAATGCCGCAACCATCCTTCCCCCCTTTCTTCCTACCTGCTTGTTCACCAGATAATTCAATACATAAATATTGTCTATAACCCCCATCCCCTTTCTAAAACCTGTTTGACTCGGTGGAATCATTCCTTCTCTCTCTATCTCTTCCTTTAGCCTCTCCGTCAAAATTCCGATGTAAACCTTATATAGCGTTGGCATTAACGTCACCCCTCTATAGTCCTCCACCCTGTCTCCTGCCCCCTTTTTCAGTATCGGTACTATTATCCCTTCCTTCCACTGTTCCGGCCATCCCTCCCCCCTCCATACTCTATTACAAAATTTTCTCATCCACTCTTCTGCCCTATCCCCCCCAGCTTTCCATACTTCATTCGGCACTCCATCCCCCCGCCGCTTTTCCCTTCTTTAATCTCCCCAAAATTTTCCTTATTTCATTCCCCTCTATCTCCTGCTCCTCATCCTCTAACCTCCTCCCTTTTTCTCCCTTCAGCACTTTACTTTCCACCCCTCCCAGTAGCGACATAAAATACTTCTTCCATTCCTTTAACTCTATCCCTTCATCTACTCCCTTCCATTTCTTCCTCTCCCTGTTAACTACCCTCCAAACTTCCCCCTCCGTCCTTGCTTCTTGAGCTTCCTTAATCCATCTCTCATTTTCCTCCTCCCTCTTTCTCCTACATATCAATTTATACTCCGCCCTCATTTTTCTGTAGCCTTCTCCTCCCCACCCCTTTTTCTCCATTCTCTTAGAACCTTCCTCACTTCCTTCCTTTTCTCCTCACACTCTTCGTCCCACCAACCTTTCCTTACCCTATCCCCACTTTCCCTTGCTCCCTCTCTTAACTCCTCTCCGATCTGTCTCACCTTCCTTTCTAATTCTCCCTCTAAGCCCCCATCTTCTCCCTCTTCCCAATCTATCCTTTCTCTAATCCTTTCTCCTCCTCTTACTGTCCATTTACCCCCTCTCCCTTCCTCTCCTCCTCTCTTTCTCCCTCTTTTCCCTCCGCTCCTTCTTTCTATTGACACTATGATCGGGTGATGGTCTGACTCTATACAGTCTCCTATTTCTAATCCTCTCACCCTATCTCTCACTTTCTCCTCACAAATCACATAGTCTATTACCGACTCTCCTCTTCCCCCCGTATACGTGAACTCCCCTTCTTCATCCCCTTCCACATTCCCGTTTAAAATTCCCCATCCTACTTTCTCCATCCCTTCTATTAATCTCCTCCCTTCCCCATTTATCTTTCGATCTTCTTTCCACCTCCTCTTCCTCTCCTTCTCCTCCTATACCTCCCCCCCGCCTGTCCTTGCATTGAAGTCCCCCCCCTATCAGTGTCCACTTATCGTCCCTCTGCTCCTCCATCCAAACCTCCAACACTTTTAACTTTCTTTCCATATCCCCATTCACATATACCCCACTATTCTCCATTTCTCCTCTCCTAGCCTAACCTCCACCATCATTAATCCTCCCCTACCTCTCCCCCCATTGTCATCCCTAATTCTTCCCTGACACCGATAATAATCCCCCCATCGGCCTCCCCTTCTTACTCTTCCTCCTCGCCAACTGTTTCTCCCATCTATATCCCTTCGGCAGATTTCTCTTTACCTTATCCCAACTTTTTCCGTCCACCCATGTCTCCAACATCACTATCACGTCCCATTTTTTAATCTCCTTCCAAAATTTTTCCCCCTTATTCTTAACTCCTGCCACATGCCAGAAACTCACCTTCCACCTTTTCTCTTCTTCTTTCCTTTCCCTCCTACTCCCTTTTTTAGTTTCCCCTTCTCCCCCCTTTCCTTCTCTTTTCTCCTTTGCTCTTTCCTCCCCTCTTCTTCCTTTCCTCTCCTCTCTACATTTCCTTATTCCTTTTCTCTCTTCCGGTTTTCTTCTTCCCCCCTCTCTTCACTCCCCTTTCTTACCTCTCCCTTTCAATTCCTAAGCCTACCTTCCCCTCCATCTCCATCAACATTCATTTATTCTAATTTTCCCATATCCTGTCCACACTCTATTCCCCTTCTTCCTTTCCTCGTCTGCAATCTCCCCCAGCTTCCATTTTATTTTCCTCTCCTCCCACGTTAAATCGTCCTCAATCCTTATCGCCTTCCCTCTTAACCCTTTCTTCCTCTCCATTACCTGTCTCTTCTGCTCTCTACTTCCTAACCTTACCACCACCGTATCCGTCTCCCCCCTTTCCTTTCCTCCCACCTTTCTAACCCACTCTATCTCAACTTTTACTTCGATCTCCTCTAACACTTTTTTCACCCTTTCCCTCGTCTCCCCCGTTCCCCCTTCTAATCTACGAATAACAATATTATTCCTCCTTTCCTCCCTCTCTTTCATTTCCATCTTCCTATCTCATCCTATCATTTTAGCTGCCATTGTCTCCTCCAATCCCCTACCCCCTTCCATCCCCTTTCCTTTTTCACTTTCCATTTCCGTTACCCTCTTTTCTAAGTTTTGAATCCTTTGTCCCATCTCCTCTTTTTCCTTTTTCCACTCTTTTTCCCTTTGCCGTATTTCCAGTTTCAACTTCCCTATCTCCTCACTGATCTTATTCGTTATTCTTTCTTCCATTCCTCTAATTAAGTAGCCCAAATCTTCTTTCCCCTCCTCCTGTAATTTCTCCGTTTTTTTGAATCTCCTCAATTCCCCCTCATCTCTATCCTTTCCTTCCTCTCCTAACACATCCCTTTTCCTTTTGAAAAAATCCTCCATACACCTCGTGCTCCCCGTACTCCCTCTCCTTTCCTTCCCTAACTCCTCTATCCTCCTTGGCCTCCCCACCTTTTTCTTTCCCGCCTCCACCGCCTCTCCCCCGTCTCCTACCTTCGCTAACTCCACTACTTCCATTGCCGCCTATACTTACTTCTCGTCACCCTTCTTTTCTCCGCGTCCTACTCTCTCTTATCCCGGGCTATCTTCTCTACTCTTTATCCGTGCTCTACCGTTCCGTCCCACCCACTCGACTCTTCCTTCTCCACTGCCTATACTCTATGCCTTCTCACCTTCCGCACTACCCGTCTACACTCGCTACTCTCTCTGCACCTTCCACGCCTCGTGTCTTTCCCTCACCTAACCTCCTTTACTTTCTTCCTTCTATCCTGTCCCAATTCTCACTACTCACCGCCCTCCCTTTTTCTCTTTCACTCCACTTCTGCTCTCTTATCACCCATACACACCTCTCTTCACTCCTTCCAACCACCTTTTTTCCGTATAACTCTAATCACAGACTCTCACACCTGTCACACACTCTCACTCCGGAACCGGAAGAATAAATTAATTAATAACTTTAATAATTTTAAACAATATTATTACTTAATAATATTTAATATAATTTTTATATATATAATTTACTTTTATATATATATTATTTTTCTTCCTTTCTTCTCTCTCTATTTCTCTCTCTTCTTACTTTTTTCTGTCTCTTCTCTCTTTTTCTTTCGCTTATTTTCTTTAATTTTAAAAAAAGCGTTTATATTAATGTATATTACATTAATATATAGATGTATGTATATAAATAACATATATTAACTATACATATTGCATATTTATTAAGAAACATCAATAAAATTATATCAAATTAAAGATATATAATATTTAATAATAATTATTAATAATATTTAATATATTTAATAATTCTAACACAAAAAACATTACATTATATTATATATTATATTATATAATACTTAAATATTATTACCTAATATTATATTACACAAAATCGTATACGTCACAAAATAAATCAATATAACTGCAATCACTACAAAACACAAAAAAATTTTGATACATCTATTTCAAGATCAAATACATCAGCTTTATACACACGCTATATCGCAATACAAATCTATACGCACGTATAATTATGTCAAAAATTATTTTCATATAAAAATTTAAAAGGCTGAAATCAAGTATATATTTCTTTATATACATAGTTTTTAACTTTTTTATTATCTCGCTGATCGCCAAGATAAATTTTTAATGCTTGCCAAGTACGAACGCGTGAAAAGGCAACATAAAGTTGTCCATGATTAAAAACATCTTTGCGAAGATCTATTCCTACTCTGTCAAATGTCTGTCCCTGTGACTTATTAATTGTCATAGCAAAAGCTAATTTTATCGGAAACTGTCTTCTTTTAAAAGTGAAAGGATATATATTTTCGCAATATAATGTTATACGATTCAAGAAAACGATATCTCCTACTTTATCACCCGTTAAGATTTTACATTTTAATAAATGATCAGCAAGTTCTATAATCATTAATCGAGTGCCATTGCAAAGACCTGTAACGGTCGCTTTTCGCGAGCTCGGAATAACTCGGTCGGGATCAGGGCTCGTAAAAAGGGTGAGACAACGAACGTAACGGCTATTGGTAACAATAGTAATTTATTAATTTAGGTGTCGGTATGTACAAGTGTGCGTGTGTGTGCGTGTGTGGGTGTGTAACGCCGGTCGTTAAATCCCGTGTATTATGCGGGTCTTTAAATCGCTTCGATTGTGTTTACGTCGCCCGCGAGACGCGGGGTCGGCGCGGCGAGCGGGGCGCTCGGTGTTGTCGCGGCGCGAGTCGGCGCGAGTAGAAAAACGCGTCAGCTGAGAGCGGCCGCTCTCTTCGATATATCGAAGAGAGCGCAATCGAACGGCGCGCGTCTTTAGTCGGATTTCGCGGACCGTGATTTCGGCGTGGACGCGACGAATCGGCGTGTCACGGCCGTCCGTATGGGTGTCGGGGGGGAGGAACGTACTGACGGTCGAGAACCCTCGACGGAGGCGGCGGAGCTCCACCCGCTGACGTCAGCGCGCTGTTTGCGGGGTGCGGTCGGAAACCCCGGACTCCCGAGAATAGCTCGGGGGAGACAGAGTACCCTCTACCTCGAAGTCGGGGAACGGTGGAGGCGGAAGCCGGTAGTTCGGAGCACGGAGATTATCTCCGCAGAGGCAGCGTACGCGTCTACCTCGGGCTCTTTTTTCCGGGCGGAAGGATTCTCCGATACGACGGAGTCGGAACGGTATCTGAGAGAGCTCTTATCGTGAGCTCTCTTTTTATATGGATCGAGTAACGGGATCGGAGGCTGGATCGAAGGAGGGGGAGTAGGGGTGGTACGACTCGGTTTATTTCGGCGCGCGTCGGGCGTTTTCGTGGAACCGTATTTAACGGTTGAATTAATTGTGGCGCTCAGCGCCTGCTGCCCTGCCCGGCCGGTGTTCGCCGGGCGCAGCCTTCCGACGGGTGGACGGTCGGGAACGATGCGGGGGGGCATCGTTACATCACCCCCCTCCTAGAAGTGCCTGAATTTTGAGGCACTACTTAGCGGATTCGGCGGTGGTAGCGAAGTTCGCCGCGTCGCGAGAACCGCAATATCCAATAGCCGTGTTCGGCTGACCGGAACTTGTAGCGGCGGGATACGTATACCGCGAAATGCGGTACTTCCACCACCATTCCAGGCGCGACCTGGTACGGAATCGGCGGCGGGGTTACGGGTCCGGTCGGCATTTGTAGCGTCGGCCGTGGCGTTACGGTCCTCTCCGGAGGGGCCGGCTGGCGGGCTGGTCGTTTCGGCAGCGGTGGTGGTCGCTGCAGCAGCATGTCCCGCTTTCGCTGGTTGGCTCGGTCGGAACGCTGCACAATCGTGCCCACGCGGGGCGGCCGGGAGGGTGCTGGTCTAGCAGGGGCGCTCGGCGGCGTGTCGGGGCCCTCGTCATCGGTCGAGTCGCCCAGGAGCTCGTTGATGGCTTGGAGAATATCTTTTTCCATGGTCGTTCTCGAAGGTTTCGAACCAAAGTGAGCTCATTATTTTCCGGAGTCGTCCTCATCCTGATTGTCGGGGTCGTCGGTGTTATTGTTTATTCTTTCCCCGTTTCCGTTAGCGGTGTTAGGTGTGTTATTGTGGCCTGGCTTTAAATCCTGGATGTGTACATGGCGGTACCATTTGCCGTGGACGCTTTTCAGGTCGACGATTACGGGTGAGACGATGCGTTGTACCGTGAGCGGGCCAACATATTTGGGCGCTAATTTGGCATTGAAGGCGTCGGCCTTTCGTGACAGCGGATGCTGTTTCTTCCAGACGATGTCGCCGAGTTTCGGTCGCCACGGTCGTCGTCGCAAATTGTAATATTTTTCCTGGCGTTGGAACGCCCTGGCTAAGTGCACTTGCACAAGTTGATAGGCGTCGCGGAGATGCTGAGCGACTATATCCGGCTCGTCGATGGCGGTCGGTCGTCGTTCGGTCGTTTCCGGACGTCGCAGTTCCCGGCCGTGATTTAAGTAGGCGGGCGTGTATCCCGTGGCGTCGTGGTACGCCGTGTTGTAGGCGAACTGCAATTCGGGGATCCGGGCATCCCAGTCTCGATGGTCTCGTCCGACATATTCCCCGACCATGGTTTTGATTACGCGGTTCGTTCGTTCCACCGGGTTGCAGTGAGGCGCGCGGACGGGTGAGGTGCGATGTTTGATCCCCAGGGCCGTTAGGCGAGCGGTGAGCTGACCGGAGATGAGCTGGGTGCCGTTGTCGGAGATAATGCGATCGGGTTGCCCGTGGCGCAGGATAATGCGGGTGGTCAGCGCGTCGGTGACGGCGGCGGCGGTCGCCTTGCGTAACGGCACGAGCTCGGTCCATTTCGTGAAGCGATCCTGCATCACAAAAAGCCAGGTGTGTCCGGCTCGTGATCTTGGTAGTGGGCCGACTAGGTCGATCGTGACTTGCTCCCACGGCTGCCGGACGTCTACGGCGTGCATATACCCGGCGGGTTTTTGTTGCAAGGCTTTGTGCGCCATGCAGGTTTCGCACTGTCGCACGAAGGTCGCGGCTTCTCGTAGCATCCCCGGCCAGTAATATTCCTCCGCGACACGAGCGACCGTCTTAGCTACCCCCAGGTGTCCCGCGGTGGGTGCGGTGTGTAGCTGCTGCAGCACGGCGCGCCGTCGGTTCTTCGGCACGCATTGCTTCCACTGTACCTCGGTGGGCTCGTCCTTGAAGTTCAGCGTGTGGAGAATGTGGCGGTAAAGGACTCCGTTGTCGATGCGGTAATCGGGGAGCGCGGAGGCCTGTCGCGTCACGGTGTCGTAAAGGCGGCGGTACCAGGGACATCGGATCGGGTGCGCGGCGCAGACCTCGGGGCATCTGGAGAGCGCATCGGCCACGCGATTGAGCTTTCCGCGGCGGTATTTAACGTCGAACTCGTATTGCTGGAGTTCGAAAACCCAGCGTCCGAGGCGGCCGGTCGGGGAGTCCACGCGTTGGAGCCACTTGAGTGACTGGTGGTCGGTCACGACGGTAAAGGCGTAGCCCTCCAGATACCCTTTCATCCGCTGGATGCCCCACACGATGGCCAGGCATTCCAACTCCGTAGCGCTGTAATTTCTCTCCGCGCCGTTGAGGGTGCGGCTCGCGTACGCGATGACCCGTTCGCCTTCCTCGGAAAACTGCGTAAGGACCGCTCCGAGGCCGTGGTTACTGGCGTCGGTTTGCAGGTAGAAGCGGCGTGTGAAGTCGGGGCACGCGAGGATGGGGGCGGCGATTAGGCGATTTTTCAGCGCGAGAAACGCGGCGTCTTCTTCGTCCCCCCATTTCCATCGGGCGTTTTTCCGCGTTAATCGGGTGAGAGGCGCGGCGGTCGTGGAGAAATCCGGCACGAAACGGCGGTACCACGAGGCGACGCCCAGGAATTGCCGGATTTGCCGAATGTTCTGCGGTGCGGGCCAGTTCGCGACGGCGCTGACCTTTTCGGGGTCGGTTCGAATCCCGTGTCCATCGACTACGTGGCCGAGATATTTCAACTGGTCGACGCAGAATTTGCACTTCTCGGGGTTCAGCCGTAATCGTGCGTCGCGCAACCGGCGGAAAACCTCGGTGAGCAGCTCGAGATGTTCGTCGAAGGTGCGGCTGATGATGATAATGTCATCCAAGTACACGAATACGTGGGGCTCGAGTTCCGGTCCCAGAACCGTATCGAGCAGGCGTTGGAACGTAGCCGGCGCGGAATGCAAGCCGAACGGCATCACCCGGAACTGCATTAACCCCCTCCCGGGAATAGTGAACGCGGTAATCGGACGGCTCTCCGGCGCGAGCGGTACCTGCCAGTAGCCATTTTTGAGATCGAGCGTGGTGAGGTAACGGGCTCCTCGTAACTTGTCGAGGGTCGCGGTGATCTGCGGCAGGGGATACGCGTCCTTATCCGTGACGTCATTCACGCGTCGAAAGTCGATGCAAAACCGGTGTTTGCCATCCTTTTTCCGGACGACCACAATGGGTGAGCTCCACGCGCTTTTGGAGGGTTCGATAATCCCGGCCTCCTCCATCTTGGCCACTTCGGCGTCGATAACGGCCTGCATCGCGGGGTTACGAGGGCGGTATCGTTGCTTGATCGGCGTCGGATTTTTTAACCGGATGTGGTGCCGCGCGAGGGTCGTTGGCCCGCGGACGTCTTCAAATAACGCGAGTTCGTGCTGTAGTAAGGTCGTGAGGCGGCGGTCCTCGGCCGGCGTGCGGCTCGCGAGTCCGGTGGTCAAGCTGCACTGCGGGGTGTGCTGACACGGGTCGGCGCGCGGCGGGGTGATGGTGATCCCGAGCTTTCCCCATAGATCGATGCCGATCAGTAACTCGCTGTCGAGAGTCGGTAGGATGGCGAATTCGTGTCGGTAGGTGCGGCCTCGGACTTGCATCGGCAGTGTCACGTAGCCGGGTATTTCCGCGTATGTGCCATCGGCCAGTTGCACTTGCCCGGCGTTTGTGCCCTCTACGTAGCCCCAGGTCCGAACGGCTTCGGCCGTGGCGGTGTTGATGAACGAAATCTCGGCCCCCGAATCTAGCAGGGCCTTGAAGGGCCTCCCGTGTATGCGGACGGTTAGGTGGGGTCGCGGCGAGAAAGTTACGTCGCGATGCTGGTGTCGGGGCGAGTGCCGGTCCGCTCGGCCTCGGCCCCGTTGGCGTTTCCCGTTCGTGGTGGGTGGCACTGCGAGGTGAGTACCCCATCGCGTCCGCATTGCGAACAAAATTTCTTCGCGGGGCGCTTGCAATTAAACCGGGTGTGTCCGCGCTGCTTGCAGCGCCAACAACTTTCCTCGCGATTATATACGGCTGCTACGGAGGGCCGTTCGCTCGTCGGTTTCTCGCTCTTCCGCATCTGACTCCGTTCCTGCTCGATGTCTTCGTATTCCGCGGCGCGGTTATGTAGTTCCGACAGGTTCGCCACGTCGTCAATCCGCACGTAGAACTTGTACTCGGGATGCATATTCTCATAAATGCGTTCGAGCTGCTCGTCGCGAGAGAAACCGCCCGCGCGACGCATCAGCGTCATCATCACCGTGGCGTACGCAGCGAATTTTTCCCCCGATTTTTGCCGGCGTTCCAGAATTTCGCGGCGGAGCGTGGCTTTGTATCGTCGCGGTAAGAAGTGTGCGTTAAAATCGCGTTCGAAATCGTGCCATTCGAACCAGTTGTCGCGCGTATTGCGGTACCACAGCAGGACATCGCCGCGTAAGAGTTCGGGTAACGCTCTAAGTAGCTGGTGGCCGGTGTACCCGTAACCGGCGTTTAGTTCGCGGACGCGCTCAAGGAAGGCCACGGGGTCGCGTCCGTCGAAAGGGCATCCCCACTTCCGAATCTGGTTGATGACCTTCGCGTCATCGGACGGCAGGGGCCCCCTGCGGTCCCCCCCAGGCGGCGGTGTCGGGGGCCGCACATGGATGGCCGGCGGCGGGGTGAGGAGTTCAGCCCCGTCGTCTTCCGCAGTCGCGTATTCGGCAACGTTTTCGTCGATGTGACGGCTCATGCGCCTACGGAGGTCATCGAGGGTGCCGGTTGCGTCGAGGCCGGCCGCGGTGACGATCGAAACTAATTGTTCCTTCGGTACTCGGTAAATCCACGCTTTCGGCATCGTGGCGTGACCGTGGGTTCGGTGTTCGTGACCGGGAGTAAGAAACAAAAAAAATTTTCGGACGAAACAACAACAAAAAACAGCGCGAGCGCAATACAACCGCAAGGTTCGTGTCTCACAACGGACGGAACGGTCCCTGTTCGGGCGCCAAATGTAACGGTCGCTTTTCGCGAGCTCGGAATAACTCGGTCGGGATCAGGGCTCGTAAAAAGGGTGAGACAACGAACGTAACGGCTATTGGTAACAATAGTAATTTATTAATTTAGGTGTCGGTATGTACAAGTGTGCGTGTGTGTGCGTGTGTGGGTGTGTAACGCCGGTCGTTAAATCCCGTGTATTATGCGGGTCTTTAAATCGCTTCGATTGTGTTTACGTCGCCCGCGAGACGCGGGGTCGGCGCGGCGAGCGGGGCGCTCGGTGTTGTCGCGGCGCGAGTCGGCGCGAGTAGAAAAACGCGTCAGCTGAGAGCGGCCGCTCTCTTCGATATATCGAAGAGAGCGCAATCGAACGGCGCGCGTCTTTAGTCGGATTTCGCGGACCGTGATTTCGGCGTGGACGCGACGAATCGGCGTGTCACGGCCGTCCGTATGAGTGTCGGGGGGGAGGAACGTACTGACGGTCGAGAACCCTCGACGGAGGCGGCGGAGCTCCACCCGCTGACGTCAGCGCGCTGTTTGCGGGGTGCGGTCGGAAACCCCGGACTCCCGAGAATAGCTCGGGGGAGACAGAGTACCCTCTACCTCGAAGTCGGGGAACGGTGGAGGCGGAAGCCGGTAGTTCGGAGCACGGAGATTATCTCCGCAGAGGCAGCGTACGCGTCTACCTCGGGCTCTTTTTTCCGGGCGGAAGGATTCTCCGATACGACGGAGTCGGAACGGTATCTGAGAGAGCTCTTATCGTGAGCTCTCTTTTTATATGGATCGAGTAACGGGATCGGAGGCTGGATCGAAGGAGGGGGAGTAGGGGTGGTACGACTCGGTTTATTTCGGCGCGCGTCGGGCGTTTTCGTGGAACCGTATTTAACGGTTGAATTAATTGTGGCGCTCAGCGCCTGCTGCCCTGCCCGGCCGGTGTTCGCCGGGCGCAGCCTTCCGACGGGTGGACGGTCGGGAACGATGCGGGGGGGCATCGTTACAGACCTTCATTGATACTGAGATTTCTCAACAACATAATGATACAATTCGGTCTTAAACGTAATTCATAAGGAGTAAGAGATGATGGAGATAAAGTATTTAAATATTCTGGGAGTAAAACTTCATCAATATCACCATTATCACCGCAATTTTCAGTACTATCTGTACTTGTATAAATTCGTTCCTCAGATATATCTAATAATTCAACAACTCGTTTATTAATTTCGTTGACGTCAGCATTTCTTACTGAAAGTATTGCACACTTAGCCATTTTATTAAATTCTTTATTTCGTATTAGATCACCATATATATCTTCTACAATATCAGCATTAATTGGTGCAATACAATAATCTGGAAGTTGTACATTATCATTAGAATCATTTAATATGCCATCTCCCAAATCCAGCAAAAACTTTGCAAATTCAGTTTCCTCTGGAAGAACTCTCATGTTTTCCGTTAAAGAGAAACTTATAAAATGTCTCCAATTAGAACTTAATTGAAAGATTCACGATTTCACATCGGGTACCATGTATTTTAATAGGAAGAAGTTGCCTAAAATCACCACCTAATACGATAATTTTTCCACCAAAAGATAAATTATTATTCATGATATCACGTAATGTTCGATCCATAATCTCTAGAGCATGTCGTGGTGCCATTGGCGCTTCGTCCCAAATAAAAATATCCATTTTTTTTTAAATATTGAGCTTCCTTTGATTGAATTTTAATGCTAGATGATGAATCAGCAAATAATGGAACTGGCAATCCAAATGTCTTATGAACCGTTCTTCCTGCTGGCAATAATGTCGCTGCAATGCCCGTAAAAGCCATTGTACATACATGTTTATTACGAATTTTGGCTAAGTGATAGATAGTTGTATATGTAAACGTTTTACCTGAACCACCTGGACCGTCGATATAAAAACAATTATTATCGTGATTATTATTGTCTAATCTATTTAATATAAGATCCACTATTTCTTTCTGCTTTTCATTTAATTGTTCATATTGTTTGACACCAATTTCCATAGTTTCTTCAAGTGTTACATAACCATTCTCTTCATTATTATCTTGCAATTGTTCCATTTGTGGAAAATCAGCAAAACTTTTGCCTTCAGCACACAGCATAGCATTGAGTTGTTATGTTGATAAGTTTTCTTTTGTCCTTGTAATATTCCAAAATGTCGTACATAATTTTCTGACATTGTTACTTTAAAATTTTCCCAAAGCTCTTCAGGATGCAATGGTTGACAATGTAATAATATACTATTAAAAGTATTTCGTGTCGCCAGTGAAGAAAAATTAAGAGGTGAAATATTAAAACGACCCAACTGGCTAAGATGATCTTTATTAATTCGATATAAAACAAAGACTACGTTTCGACCATTGGGTCGGGTCCTTTTCAAGTCTACAATTAAATAAAATAATGATACAAATATGAAAAATAACGGACAACTCTCTCTCTCCGTGTAGGCACCATAATTCGGTCAAAGTGCAATAAAATATTAAAAGTATTTCGTGTCGCCAGTGAAGAAAAATTAAGAGGTGAAATATTAAAACGACCCAACTGGCTAAGATGATCTTTATTAATTCGACATAAAACAAAGACTACGTTTCGACCATTGGTTCGGGTCCTTTTCAAGTCTACAATTAAATAAAATAATGATACAAATATGAAAAATAACGGACAACTCTCTCTCTCCGTGTAGGCACCATAATTCGGTCAAAGTGCAATAAAATATTAAAAGTATTTCGTGTCGCCAGTGAAGAAAAATTAAGAGGTGAAATATTAAAACGACCCAACTGGCTAAGATGATCTTTATTAATTCGACATAAAACAAAGACTACGTTTCGATCTTTGGTTCAGGTCCTTTTCAAGTCTAAAATTAAATAAAATAATGATACAAATATGAAAAATAACGGACAACTCTCTCTCCGTGTAGGCACCATAATTCGGTCAAAGTGCAATAAAATATTAAAAGTATTTTGTGTCGCCAGTGAAGAAAAATTAAGAGGTGAAATATTAAAACGACCCAACTGGCTAAGATGATCTTTATTAATTCGACATAAAACAAAGACTACGTTTCGATCTTTGGTTCAGGTCCTTTTCAAGTCTAAAATTAAATAAAATAATGATACAAATATGAAAAATAACGGACAACTCTCTCTCCGTGTAGGCACCATAATTCGGTCAAAGTGCAATAAAATATTAAAAGTATTTTGTGTCGCCAGTGAAGAAAAATTAAGAGGTGAAATATTAAAACGACCCAACTGGCTAAGATGATCTTTATTAATTCGACATAAAACAAAGACTACGTTTCGATCTTTGGTTCAGGTCCTTTTCAAGTCTAAAATTAAATAAAATAATGATACAAATATGAAAAATAACGGACAACTCTCTCTCCGTGTAGGCACCATAATTCGGTCAAAGTGCAATAAAATATTAAAAGTATTTCGTGTCGCCAGTGAAGAAAAATTAAGAGTTGTTTTATGTCGAATTAATAAAGATCATCTTAGCCAGTTGGGTCGTTTTAATATTTCACCTCTTAATTTTTCTTCACTGGCGACACGAAATACTTTTAATATTTTATTGCACTTTGACCGAATTATGGTGCCTACACGGAGAGAGAGTTGTCCGTTATTTTTCATATTTGTATCATTATTTTATTTAATTTTAGACTTGAAAAGGACCTGAACCAAAGGTCGAAACGTAGTCTTTGTTTTATGTCGAATTAATAAAGATCATCTTAGCCAGTTGGGTCGTTTTAATATTTCACCTTTTAATTTTTCTTCACTGGCGACACGAAATACTTTTAATATTTTATTGCACTTTGACCGAATTATGGTGCCTACACGGAGAGAGAGTTGTCCGTTATTTTTCATATTTGTATCATTATTTTATTTAATTTTAGACTTGAAAAGGATCTGAACCAAAGGTCGAAACGTAGTCTTTGTTTTATGTCGAATTAATAAAGATCATCTTAGCCAGTTGGGTCGTTTTAATATTTCACCTCGTAATAATATACGTACAAATAATCTACGAAGTTGTCTTGGCATCATCCATCCAACAGCTTCGTTCATAGCTCGTCTCCATTTATCATCATCTTCAATCAAACCTAAAGCTAGACGTGCCGCTGAAAATGTTTGACAAACTTCTCCATTTACAGTTTTTAATTTATCAAAACTCGTAGCTCCCTTTACTGTAAGTAATAATAGTCGTAAATGATATAATTCAGTTTGTGTTGGGCTAACGGAATACATTCGTCCTATGCAATTATAATGACTCTTGCGTTTACTCCAACGCGATATATTTTTACCATTAATTTTTTCTTTTTTAAATGTACGTATAATAACGTGGAATTTCTATATACAAATATTGTTTTGCTTCTTCATCGCGAGAATTTAATGCAAAATAATCTATTAACATAGTAACTTGATCTAAAGCAGAAGTTATAGTTTCTTCATTTGTTTCATTTTCAATTATAACATTTTGTTGATTAGGAAGATGGACGGGTAAACGTACGATAGTATGGCTTTTATTTTGTAATTTTTTCTCAAGAATACGCCAGCTCGCTTCTACAGGTCCAACATAACGAGCTTTTATAAAATTGCGTATTTCATCATGATTTATAATTATATTTTCTGTTATTGGTTCAATTGTAATAGCAGCAGCATCATGTCCTTTATAAATATATTTATACAGATATTTAACTGATTTGATACTTGAAACAATTTCAACATTAATATGACAATTAAATATAATTGATAAAATAGGACAATATGGAACTACATAACGATTATAAACTATATATCTACCAAGACGTTCAAAACTTTTGCCATTATTTCGTCGACGATAATAAGGATAAGCATCTTCATCCATTCTGGTCTCTTCATGATACGGTTTAGGGTAATTTTTCGAACATTTTCCATCTACCAAACACCAATCACCACAAGGTCCATGAATCATATGTTTCATAACTATGTCATGTAAAGCTTGATTTTCACAAGGATCAGGAATTTCAGCAGAGATATACTTATCAACGATTTGTGGAGTTGTTATATTGGAATTGTATTTTAAAGTAACTAACATGTAGACATGTGGCAAACCACGTTTTTGAAATTCAATAACATATACAAAGGCTACTACTCCAAAAAATTTTTGGTTAACAATCAAATTAATTAAATAATCTTTTTTAAGATTAAAAACACGTGCGCAAATATCAGGTCTATCAGAAGTTTGTTGTCCAGGCAAAAGATTTTCTTCAATTTCGCGCCATTTTGGATTGCAAGTCATTGTAATGAAAAGATCTGGTTTACCAAATTTACTAACAATTGCCATTGCATCTTGATAATTTTGTAACATATTACGTGGTGATCCAACAAATGTGGATGGAAGTATAACCATCTTTCCAATACGTCCATTTAAGTTATTCGCCGTAGTTTGTAAATAATCTCTTAAACCTTGATATGTTTCAGTACGTAGTTGTTTTTGATGATTTTTGCAATAATTTATTCTGTCCTTTTCAATTTTCACATAACTGTCTACAAGCCATTGTTGAAATAAACGACGACCTAATAAAAAGACGTTAAATTCATCACGAATAGCCATGCGATATTTAATATACTGACCTCTAGTTATTCGTTTATTATTATTTAATTTTGTTAAATTACAATGCCATCCATTGAGTTCCATATGGATAAAATAATGGATATATCCATGGTTCAACATTTGGATCCATGGTACTAACATTTGGATCCATGGTACTAACATTTTGCAAAGATTTGTTATTTCTATTACGTATTGTTACATATGATTCTGGAATTTCTCCATCAGCAGTTGTACGAAAAACAGCAGCAACTTCATTAGTTCTTTGAGCATTATATCGACGTCGATCCATACCTGGTTTTACTGTAAATAATATAATAATTGTAATTCTCGTAATATTTCTCCAGATTCTATTTCTAATTGTCGTTGATTTTCTAATTCTTCACCCATCATTTGATAAGATTGAGCAAATACATTCAATTCCCGCATTATATGTTCAAGATTTTGTATAATTTCAAAATCTAAATCTGAATTTTCAATAAGACGATAATTTATTGCTTCATTAGGATCTATAATAAAAAGTTGACCATAAGTCGGATTTTCATTTTGAACAGCATATAATGCTGTATTTATTGAAAAAAAAGATCAAAGGCAGGGGAAATAAGAATGTGAGTGGAGAGAAGGTAACGAGACTGGAGAGGAGAGACGAGAAGGATGAGGAAAAGGAAGAAGCTAGGTGGCGCAGGCGGCGGTGAGGAAGAATGAAAGCGCGGGTACGGAGGAGGCAGGAGAAGGGAGAGAGGGCGCCACGAGGACAGAGGTTGAATTCGATGGATCGATGGATCGATTGCTCGATCGATGGATGGGCCGATATAGCTGGTAGTGCAAGGAGACAGGAGAGGCAGGAACACGGGGGATGGTGATGCCAGATGTGAGACGGAGAAGCGGTTGGCAGAGGAATGTAAGGGAAGCAGAGTGAAGAGGGCGCCACAGGGAAAAATCGAGTTGGCGCACCGAGGAATATCAATAGGAGGAAGAGAACATGGGAAGGAAGAGAGACGGTATTGTGTCGAAGGAAAAGTGTAAGAATAAAGGGATAATGGATAAAAAGAAGAAAGGAGAGGAGAAGGTAGAAGAGCTGAAGGAGATAAGGAAACTATTGGAGAAGGTAATAAGTTTGATGGAGGAGACGAAAAGGAGAGGAGAGAAGGAGGAAGAAAGAAGGAGAGGTATTGAGGAAAGGTTAGAGAGGTTAGAGAGGACAGAGAGAGGAGGAAAAGGGAAGGAAGGCGAGAAGGAGGAAGGAGCGAAGGAATCAGCGGAGGAAAAGGGGGAAGAAGAAAACAAGGACAAGAAGGGCAGGAATGAAGCATTGAAGAGGGATGAGGATGGTGGAGATAGAAGATGGAGTGAAGTGGTGGAGAAGGGTACGGGGGAGAAGATGAAGGAGAAAAAGTGTAGTGGAAACGAAAGATAGAAGTGGAGGAGTACGTAGGGGGCAGAAGGAGGAGAGTGAAGAAGAGGAGGAGAGGAAAGCGAGAAAGAAAATAGGCGAGGAAGGAAGAAGGGAGAAGGGGATAGGAAAAAGGTTGGATAAGGTAAAAGCGAGCTGGAAAGAAGAGGATAAGGAGGAAAGCTGGTGGGTAATGACAGAAAAGGAGAAGAGAGAGATAGCAGGAAGAAAAGAAGAGGAAGAAGAAAAGAAGGAAGAAAATGAGAAGAGGGAAGAGGATAGCGAGGAAAAAGTGGAGGGACCTAGCGAGTGGAGAAGTGATAGGAGCAGTGAAGAAGGTTGCAGAAGGAAGAGGGAAGAAGAGGCAGAGGAAAAGAGAAAGGAGCTGGAACGGCAGGGTAGGGAGAGAAGGGTAAGAGAGAGGATGGAGGAGGCGGAGAGAAGAAAGAAGAGGAGGAAGAACGTAGTGTGGAGAGGGATAGACGGAAAGGACCGGGAAGAAAGAAGAGCATTCATGGAAGGGATGGTAGAGAGGGAACTAGGGAGGGAAGTGGAAATAAAGGGGGAATAACGGAAAGGATAGGGGAGGCAGGAACAAGGGTATTAATAGTTGAGATGGAGGAGGTAGAGGACAAGGAGGAGCTGTTAGAAAGGGGATGGGAGTTTAGGAGGAGGTGGGGAGTAGAGGTTGATGACATTGGAGGAAAGGAAGATGCGATGGAAGATAAGGGAAAAGGCGAGGATGGAGAGAGCGAAAGGGAAATGTGTGGTTGATACAAGCAGGAGATTATGGATAGATGGGAGGGAGTGGAAATGGGACGAGGGGAGAATGCTCTGGAGGGAAAGGGGTAGAGAAGTAGTGTAGGAGGGATGTAGGAGAAAATGGGATAGAGGAAGAGGTGAGTTGGAGAGGAGAAAAAATAGGCAGGATTGAATGGAGGGTGTAGAGGAAGAAGGGGAGGAGGTTGAATGGAGGGAAGGGTCAGAGGGAGAGAGGGAGGGAAGGTGATAGGGCGGAAAGAGGCAAGGGGAGTAAAGGAATAGGAGGAAGAGAAGAAAGAGACGGAGGAAAGATGGGAAAGACTAGGGAGACAGTAGGATGGGTGGGAAAGGGTTAGAGAAAGGATAAGGCGGAGAGAAGAGGGGAAGTAGGGGGGATAGAGGGGAAGAAGGAGAGTGAGGAGAAGAAGGGGAAGGGGAGGAGATAGCGGAAAGGGGGGTAGAGGAAGAGAGAGTGGACAAAGAGAAAGGAAAGATTATTTGCTTGTTTTTTGTATGTTTTTTGTATGTTAGAAGGAAAAGGAAACAGCGGCAAGGAGACGGTGCAAAGCGAGAGAGAGGAGAAAAGAACAGAAAGGAAGAAGGGAGAAAAGATGACAGGAAGAGTGGATGCAAGGAAGACAGAAGGAAAGGAGAAGAAGGAAGGGGAGAAAGGGGAAGGGAGGAGAGGTAGTAAAAATGTGAACCCGCATAATGGTCAGGTTAGAAAGGGGTGAAATTGTAGAAAGGGGAAGGGGACGAAGGAGAGAAAAGGAGATAAATGTGTACTAGTTATTGTTGTATGTAGGTAGGAATAGAAAAGGAAGGAGAATGTAAAGGGTTTGGCGGGCCCGTGCAAACGCCACGGCAATCCTCTAGGGGCAGCTGTAATAAATGGAATGGAATGGAATGCTGTATTTATTTGATAATAAATTTGTCCTTGTATTTTGAAACAATATGGACCTAATCGCCTATTTTGAAAATTAACTAAATTAGCATTAAATGATGCAAACGAAAATGTACTATTATAACTACGAATATATTTAAAAAATTTATTAGATTTTTCATGACTTCCATCGAATAAAGTACGAAAGAATTGGGGAAATGGCAATGATTGCAAACATACTGCACCATGATTACAACAATCATGAAAAGAATTTCCTTTATTAGATATTTTTTCAGCTGCAAAGTGTTTGGCGTTACAATGAATGCAAGTTACATCCATAGAACCAATATAGTATTCAACTATGTCGCCAGTTAATGTTGTATTATCAACATTTAAACGAGGTTGTTGTTTTTTTTGTGATCGATAAGAGGATTGATATTTTGCACGTTGTTGATATAATGGATAGTATTTGTAGAATTTTCTCCAACTATTTCATTATTCAATTCTATTATACGTTTATTATGTATATTACCAGTGATGCAAATACCATAATTTCTTTGATCAATTGTTTTTGATAAAACAGTATTAGTAATTACTGTTTTCGCATTTTGACGACGACGACGTTGATTTTCTGCATTTCTTTCAAGACGTTGTTGTCGAAATTGTTCTTCTTCTTCCACACTGCGCTTTACTTTACGTTTTGGCATTTCGAAAAACAAATTTCTATATCAATGATTATTAATTAATAATTAATATTTAATGTTTACTATTTATTGTTTAATAATTTTAATAATTTTAATATTTTTAATCAATATTTAATATTTAATATATACATATATATACACACACACACACACACACACACACACACACACACACACACACACACACACACACACACACACACACACACACACACACACACACACACACACACACACACACACACACACACACACACACACATATGTATGTGTGTGTGTATGTATAAATGTGATTAACAAAAAGGAAAACAATATTTTTATATAACTAATTATTTAATAAAATTAATTATTATTATTTATTGTATATTATTGTATAATTGTATTATTGTATTATTGTATAATTGTATATATTGTATAATTGTATTATTTATTGTTTTACTAATAATATTTATATTTATCTTAATATATTAAAATATATTCAAAAACGAAATTAAATAATACGCTCGTGTATTGATATAACAATAGATACTAGTATAATGGGCCAACTAAACGAGCAAGTTGATGGTTCTTAAATAGTTATGTTTATTAAAATTCTTACAACATGGGGGGGTATACGTTACGACTGTACGCAGTCTTCCTCAGTACTTATTAAACTTAAACTTAAAATTAACATTAAAAACCGATGGTGACAATTGCAATCTTGAGCACTGATGACCTATGAACTATGAATATTGGTTTGATACCTAGTTAGTTCATTGTTGATAGGATCGATAACAGAACATCTCCATGATCTCATGCTGTATGATGAGAGGAGAGGAGCGCGTTCTTGGCACAAATTCGTCGTTAGAATGCGAGAAATTGTTTTTGCAAGTTAAAGAGCGCGTTCTTGGCACAAATTCGTCGTTAGAATGCGAGAAATTGTTTTTGCAAGTTAAGGAGCGCGTTGGATTCACTGTGTGAGAAAATCAACTCTATAAAATTTGTTTTTTGTTCACCTTAATAATGAATAATGTCACTTACTCATGTGTCGTCTGTTTGACAAATTGTTCGTGTGAATATAAAACGATTTCTTATTTCATAAGGTGTTTAAACTCTACTGTTTCGTGTGTGTTTATGTATACGAATATTGTTTTAACTTTGTTGATATGTTAATGTTAATTTTAAGTTTAAGTTTAATGATAAGTACTGAGGAAGACTGCGTACAGTCGTAACGTATACCCCCCCATGTTGTAAGAATTTTAATAAACATAACTATTTAAGAACCATCAACTTGCTCGTTTAGTTGGCCCATTATACTAGTATCTATTGTTAATATATTAATATAATTTTAATGAATATTTTAATTTTATATATAATGTTAATAATAACAAATAATAATAAGTTGTTATATTATTATTATAATCAATGTTATAACCACCATTATCATCATCATCATCATCATCATCGTCATTATCATCATTATTATCATTATCATCTTTATTATATCAATATTATTATCATCATTAATATTATCATCGTTATTATTGACATCAAGTTATTTTCAATTTCAATATATAAATATATATAATTATAATATGATAATATAAGACAATAAGTAATATAAGATAAAAGTGTAAAACATAAATAATATGTAATATTTAATATAATGTAATTTTCAACTTTATAGTAATGAATGGAACTATATATAATATAAATAAAGCTATATATATAATAACTATAATACTATATACTACTTGTAATATAATAAGTACTTAATATTATTTAAACGCTCATTAATTACAATTATTATACATTAATTGTGCAGATCTTTGAAATCAGCTTGTTATGTCTTCCTAAAACATATAATAATCAGAAATATTAACATATTATAATTTATATATGAAATAAAATATTTATATTTATAGATTTATATTTATTTTATATTTATAGATTATATTTCTATATATAATATATTTTTATATATATTTCTATATTTATTTTTATTCTATATTTATTCTATAATAATTTTTAATAAATACACATCACATTGAATAAACATAATAACTCTAATAGAAATAAAATAAACTTAAAATAATAATTATATTATTATAGTAAATCAAATAAATTATTATATTATATAATAATATTAAACTTATTAAATTAATTTATTAAACTTTTCAACTATTATACTAAACTTAATCTTATATTACTTACCTAGATTTTTAACAAAAATATGTTTTAATTTTGAGAATAATGTTGTTTAACCAAACGATTTTATAGCTGTATTCCTGAAACAAAAAATAATACATGTTTTTAATTAATAATGTAATTTTTATACACAAATTTATTATTGACAATTATTTAATTATTAACTTATATTTTACATTATTTTGCTTTTGACATATATTGTATGAGAATATGCAATATTATACAGGGTGTATTAGAGCGACCGTATCAGCAGTTTTTTGAGGAAACTACGCATTTTCATGAAAAATATTTCAAACAAAAGTTGTATAGCTTCAAAGGGAACATAAGATAGTGCTAAAAATTTAATCTTGGATAGTTGTTTAAAGGTCATCTTCAATTTTTTAAATTGAACTTACTATTTTTGATTACATATTCTTATAGCTTATCTCGAGAAATTTCTAAAACACTAATAAAGTACTTTTTTCTTAAGTACTTTTCTAATTATAAGGTTTAAAGTTAACAATTTTTTTACATAAATTGTAAAATATCTTGTAATATTCAATTTTCGATAATTTTACCTTAATTCTTTTATGCACAGAATAATGAGACCAATCAATTGGTGTTACATTATTGATTTAAAAAAATACGTTGCAAATTACACACTTTTTTAAAATCAACTATGTCTTTTCTTTACACCAATTGATTGGTCTCATTATTCTGTATTCTGTATTCTGTGCATAAAATTTATTTAAAATATTAAGGTAAGATTACCGAAAACTGAATATTACAAGATATTTTACATTTTATGCCAACAAATTGTTAACTTTAAACCTTATAATTCAAAAAGTACTTAAGAGCAAACTTTTAAAGCCATACAACTTTTGTTTAAAACATTCTTCACAAAAATGCGTAGTTTCCTAAAAAAAACTGTTGATACGGTCGCTCTGATACATCCTATATAAATACGTGCTTTGAATTAAGTAGCTCTTTTTTGATTGTTGAAGATATGTGACTTTGAAATATAAAAGCAAAATTCTAGAAAAGAAAAATGTTAATATCCTTCTCATATATTTTCAAGATCATATCTTACAATTAGTAATTTTAATATCTTTTAAGAGTTTTTATTCCTCGCATATTGTTTATTAAAATTATTATTAACAGATAAAGTATTATACAAGGTGTCCCAAAAGGCTGGAAACGGTTGAATATTTCCTATATAATGCATATTAGAAAAAAATGTTTCAAATAAAAGTTTTTTTACTCAAAAGGGGACATAAGATGGTGCCATTGATTTGACCTTGAAATGTCATTTGAAGGTCACGTGAAGGTCAACTTCAATTTCTTAAATGGAACCACCTATTTTTCATTGCATATTCTTGTAGCTTATCTCGAGAGCTTTCCAAAACGTCCGGTGGTTCCATTATGGTATGGGGTGGTATATCGACACATGGACGCACAAATATCGTTACCTTGCCACCTCCTGGAGTAACAGCGGTACGTTATGTGGAGGAAATTTTGCGTCTTCGCGTTATTCCAATGCGTCGTCGAATGGGGCGCAATTTTATTTTAATGCAGGACAATGCTCGCCCATACAATGCCAGGATTGCATTTAACTTCCTCGAAGAAAATAACATCGAGGTGCTACCACACCCATCGATGAGTCCGGATTTAAATCCCATCGAACATGTGTGGGACATGATGGGAAGAAGGCTGCGTGATTTTGAGAGACCGCCAACCAATCTCCAGCAATTTGAAGCAGCCCTACATCAAATATGGTTCGAAATTCCGCAAGCCACAATTGGAGCCTGCATTAATATGCGTGAGCGTCTGCAAGAGGTCATCCGAAGACGAGGCAGAAATACACATTTTTAAATATACCCTTGCCCCAACACACACACACACACACACACACACGATGGGCAAAATCTGACCTCCCCGTGGTGCCCATCGGGTAATGCTAATGTTGACGGTAATTGAATATATAGGCAAAAATGCATAGGTAACTTTGATACGCCGTAACTTCGCGAAAAAAAATCGTACGGTATTCAATTTTTTTTTAATTTGTAGAGAAAAGTCCATATTTTACGATAGTTATGATGATATTTGCGAAAAAAATTTAGTACACCCCGTAGAGTTTGTCAAACTATACAATTTTTTGAAAAAAAAACACGTCCCTTCTTTTAAAGGGATGGAGAAAGGGGAAGAGAATAAAATCAAAATCGAACGAAAGTTCCTTAAAGTAGAGACTTTACCCTTTAAAACAAAAAAAAATTTTTGAAATACGACAATTTTTCGCGGAGATACGCTTATTTGAATTTATACTAAATTTTGATATTAATTACGTGTTGCAATAATTTTTTTGACGAGTGTATATCAATAACAGTTGTTGCAATACAACAAAAAATTAGTAACATAATTATTTTTTCTCATTTTTATATTTTAGTCATTATTCAATTTTAAATTTAATATGTTACGATTATCCTCATCTCTAACATACTGTAATTAAAAGTTTACAAATTATTAATGTTTCATTTAAAGTTAAAAGAAGACGCAAATTATATTGTTAATTATATTAATAATTATATTTTTAATATAATAGATAGAAAAGAATAGAAAGACAAAGAGAAAGAGAAAAAGAAAGTAGAAATAAAAAAAAGAGAAAAAAAGAGAGAGCAGAATAAAAGAGAAGGAAGTTTTATTTCAGATTAAAGAAGAGGAATAAAATAAGCAAAAGAGAGGGATAAAAAAGACAATATATAGACAATATATAGAAAATATAGAGAATATATACACAATATTTAAATATATTTTCAGAATTTAAATTTCATTCAATAAAATAAAAACATGAACATTTAAATTTCAACACTTTCTTATTAATCCTTTTATAATCCTTCTTATGTAATCTTCTTTATATATAAAATAAATGTGATTAACTTGAATTTCTCTTGCTTCGATTCTACAAAAAATAACAAATTTATTATATACATGTGTGTGTGTGTTGTATGCACGTGTACAAGTTAATTCGAAACTAACCGACACGTTTGATAAAAATTGGTAAAGTAAATTTTAACAATGATATAAAGTTAATTATACTATAGAATTCTTTGAAATGAAAATTTCTAGATAACCTCTAGGCAATAATATAGGCTTATTGATATATTTTTATTGCTTTTATACGGAGTTATACAATGTTTTAATCTTCTTGAGATATAAAAAATAAAAAAAACAAACTAAATTCTATTTTTCAAGGTAAACTTTGTTTTTAAAGCGTATACAAAAAAATCAATAATTTATTGTAGGATTCAAACAGCGTCCGATATCCAAGGTATGATATCCGATATCCAATAAGAAAATTTGATTTCTAGAGTTTTGTCAGAGTTTCTAAAAATCAAATCAAATTTTCTTATTGGGTATAGGATATTGGACGCAGTATAAATCCTGCATAAAGTTTGATAAATTTAATAATAAACTTTATAAATTAAAAATATAGTTCTTTAATATTTGCACAATAATGGTACCTGTGTGTGATTAGATGCATCTTCTATTTTTCTCTTTAGTGTACATGTACCGTTGAGAAGTTCCAATATTTGCATGTGTCCAGCAATTTGTTTTATATCTTTTAAGTTGTTTACTATTAAATACGGCGGCATAGCTAAAAATTTATAAAAATATTAATTTTTATTAATTAATATTAACAAATTGTACATGTGGAAAATATTGTTTTATTTGTAAAAAGGCGTTATGTATAAAATCATTAATAACGTACATATTATATAGATAAAAATATAGCATATATAAATACAAAAATAAAATTGATCTTGAAATTACACCTCTGCTTATAAAAGAAATTAATCATATTGCATAACGTTTCCTCTAGGAGAGAAGATGGCCGCGGAGGTAGTGACAGGCGGAAAGTAGTGCTGGGACGTGAAAAAGGTGGGTTGTTGGGTGAGATGGAGGAGAAGGAAATAAGAGACGGATAGAGGAATACAGGAGGAGTTGAGTTAGGTGATGGTGAGCGTGAGAACGAAGTAGAAAGGATTTTATGGAATTTGGAATAATACGGAGCAACGGGAAGAAAGGACGAGGAGACGTGACGTGGCAGAGGAGATGAGAGAGAGGGCGCTGGACAGTAAGGAGAGGCTTAAGTGAGAGAAAGGGTAGATGGAGAGGGCGCCACGGAGGTTGCGGCAAGCAGAGAGTGGTTCGAGCGGTTCGGATGGAGACGGCGAAGGAAGGTGGATACAGGAGAGGAAGTGGAAAGAGGGCGCCACCGGTATGATCGACACGTGCAGGGTCGATAGCGATTTAGCTGACAAATGTTTTGGAAGATTGGAAGAAGGTTAGAGAGCAGGTGGAAAGTGAGGGCCTGAGCAGAATAGCTGACTTATAAGATTTGAGACAATGTTTTTTGTTTTAAATCTTTGTCTTAAGTAACGCACAATACTGTCTTTTGTCTCAAATCTTGTAAGTCAGCTATTCTGCTCAGGCCCTGAGAGATAATGGAGATTAAGAAGAAAGGACGCTGATAGAGCCGGGAGTAGAAAAGAGGAAGAGATCTGAAGAAAAGTTAAGAGAAGGTAGAAGAGAGGATACGGTGTTGGAGAGAGAGAAAGTCGGAAGATGGAATGGATGAAAGAGGGAGTGAGAGAGATAAAGGAGATGAGAGTGATAATGGAAAAGATGCTGAAGCTGATGGAGAGGAAGTCGGAGAGAGAGACTGAGGAGGAGGAAAGGAGAAGAAGAGTGGAGAAAAGGCTAGAGAGACTGGAGATGATGGAGAGGTTATGGAGGAAGAACGTGGAAGGGGATGAGAGATTGGAAAAGGAAAGGAAGAAAGAGAGGAAGGAGTGTAAAAAGAATGAGTCGGAGAGCGGAGAAGACAGGAGGTGGAGGGAAGCGGTAAGAGGAGAACGGATAAAAGAAGAGAAATGCGAGAAGAGGACGGAAGGGGGGAGAGAGAAGAAGAAGACAGAGGAAGAATTGGAAGAGAGCGGACGGAAGATGACCGGGATGAAGCAGTGCACCGGAGGGAAGAGGAGAGTGGAAGAAGAGGGGAGAGAGAGAGAGGACAAAACGGAGGTAGAGGCGTAAGAGCGGAATCGGAGGAAGCAGAAGGTTAAAAGGGAGAAGAGGAGAAAGGGGGGAGATTTTAAGGGTAAGAGGGCATGGGAGAATGAAGGGGGAAAAGGGAAGGAAGACGGGAAAGGGGGGTAGGGAAGGGTGGAGTAGAATGATTGTAAGGTCGCCTAAGGCCAGGATACAGGGGAATGATGTATTTATGTGTGTGTTTGTCCGAAGAAGTTTCTGTTTCGATGAGAGATGCAATGGAAGGAGGGAAAGGAAGGGACGCAGGAGAGGAGACAAGACAGGCCGAGGGGGAAAGGACAAAAAGAGATGGGAAGTTGAAAAGGAGGAATAGGAGACAAGCGGGGAGAAGAGAGAAGAGGACAAGGAGGAAGGAGGAGTGAAGACGTCAGGAGAAAGTGAGAGAAGGGATGAGAGAGGGAGGAAAGAGAAAAGGGAAGGGAAAATGGAGAAAAGGAGAAAGGAGGGGCAGGGGGTAAGAGGAGAGAGATAGAAGGGAAAAGTAGTGAGGAGGAAAGAACCGGGGGAGGAAAAGGGAGGCAAGTAAGTGTAGAAAGAGAGGTGAAGGGGGATTCAGAGGGAAGTAAGGTGGAATGGTGGCGGAAGATGAGTGAAGAAGAGGTTAGGATAACGGGAGAGGGGGAGAATGAGGTAAAGAGGGAGGATAAAGGGAAGAAAGAAGGGAAAGGGGGGATGGAAGAGAGTAGAAAGGAGGAATGGATAGGGGGAAGTGGGAGGAGAGGGCGTCAGAAAGAAAGAAGAGGTTAGAGGGGTGAGAGAAAGAAAGAGGAGAGAGAGAGAAGAGAGAGGAGAGGGAGAGGAGAAGAATAAGGAGAAAGAATATAGTTTGGAGAGGGGAAGAGGGGGAGGATACGGAGGAAAGAAGAATGATGATGGAATGGTTAATGACATGGGCACTAGGGAAGGAGGTGAAGGTGGGGGAAGTTAGAGAAAGGACGGGGGAAAGGGGGAAGAAAGTGCTGAGAGCGGAATTGGAAGAGGAGGAGGATAGGGAAAGGCTGTTAGAAAGGAAGTGGGATTTTAGAAGAATGTGGAGAGTAGGCATAGATGAGGATTTGACGATGGAGGAGAGGAAAATAAAGTGGAAAATGTTAGAATGGTCGAGAGAGGAGGAAAGGAAAGGAAAGGCGGTAAGGGCATGGAATAGGAGGATAGAGATAGACGTGGTAAAATGGGGGTGGGACAGCGAGGGGGAAGGATGGGTTGGTAGGGGGGAGGTAGAGGAGGATGGAGGGGTAGGGTAGATCTAGGGGAGGGAAGATAAGGAGGAAGGGGATCAGAGAGGACGGGAGAAGGGGAAAGGGAGAGGAAGGATAGGTTAGATTACTGTGAGGTATCCAAATGGCCTGGTTAGAGGGATGAGAAATTTGTTGTAAAAGGGTGAGGGAGAGAGGAGAGGAGGATAGGAGAAGGAGGAAGAAACAGAGGCCGTGGAGACAGGAAGGAAGGAAGGAAGGATGACACGAAAGGAGATGAGAGAAGGCAAAAGGGGAAAATGGAAGATCTGACATGTATATTATACAAGAAGTTTTGTAAATAGAGGACGATGACAGATGGGTGACTGTGAGGGGTTTGGCGGTCCCCTGAAAACGCCCCGAAATCCCTTAGGGGCATCGGAATAAATATCTATCTATCTATCTATAACGTTTCCTCTACAAATAAAACAACTTTTGTAAAAACAATTATTTTTATCTTTAATTGCTTACAGTTTATAAAGATATAGTTTATAAAGATACAGCGTTATAGAGTATTTTTACAAAATAGTCCCATTAAACGTTCATTTAATAGTAATTTATAATTGGCCAGTTTTAAATCTTTTTACTTCAAAAACTATTTGGAATCAAACATTTTTTTAATTTTTAAAAAACCTTTTTGCTATGGTATTTTCATTCGCGAATTTTGGGACAACCTCTGTATATGTATACAACAGTTAAAAAATCTATGCTGAATGTATAATCCAGAAACAAAATTAATACTTCTTTTATTAGTTTCATGATTTTAAAAAATTACTATATATATTATATACATGTATTACAAACTTTTATTACCTGTACTTTGCATTATACCAATAATTTCTATATGATCGCCTTTCTGAATATCCAGTGTACAATAATCTTCGTCCGTAAAATTCAATATACATATGTACTTCGAGTTTATATGTCCCATCTGTGATAGACCCACAGCCAATTAATTTATTTAATTTATTATTGTGCGTGGTTAAAAAATTTGTCTTCACGTATCCTTTTAAGACTGTAAAATAAACATTTAATAAAAAAAAGTAAAATAAAATTATATTTTATTATTAATAAAATTATAATTCAAAAATAGTTCTATATGTGTATAAGCTAATATATACAATAATCTATTAATGTTGGCACTTGATAATTTAATTTTTTAAATATATTCTTTATACATATTAATATATTACTATTTTGCATAATATAGTATTTAAAATATAATAATTACAATTGCAAAATATAATAATATAATTATTATTAAGGATTTATTATTTATAAAAAAATATTTGTTATAAAAAAATATATTCGAAAGTATTTTACAATGTTTGAATGTACTAATAAAACTTACTATTGTAATAAATAGATATTAATTATATGTTTATAAATGTTTATATATATGTTAATAATATAGAATTTATATATTAAATAATATATAATTTATGTGTTACATTATACTTTATTTATTTTGAACGATTATAAAAATATAATTCGAATGAATAATAAATTGAAAATGAAAAATTAAAAGGTATATGTATATAAAAGATATAAGAAAAAATACTCACTAATTCGATTTGTGGTATTGAGAACTTCACAAAGTTCAACCGGTTCAGGTTCTGAGTCCACTAATGTTATCGGATCAATTATTCCCAAATTGGAAACAATAGTGTTTGATTTAATTAGTAATTCGTATGACATATTGCCGTTATCAAATTGGGCCATTTTCGGTGGGCGTGCTTGAACACCATCCAAATGAATGATCTATATATAAAGAAAGGTATATATTATTTTTAAGAAGTGTCACAATATCTGTCCAAAACAAATGACGTACATTATACATACATGTAATTTTATATTTGAGTCATTAAATATGACTGATAATTTTATTTGCTTAATATTGTGGAGAAAGGATTAACATTTGTTTGAAAAACAAATAAAAAACAAGATAGTCGTTAATCATATTACTGTTAAAAGATTTACTTCTTCTAAGACAAATTTTGACTATCTTTTTACGACTTTAGGCAAATAAAATTGTTACTATCGTATTCAGCAACTTAAAAAGCATGATATAAAATTTAATATAATTTAATATAATATAAATATAAATATATATATACAGAATGTTTGGCAACAGCCTGGGACAAAATGTAAGAGAAGATTCTATATGATAAAATAAAACGAAAATAAAGAGTAAAAAAATTTCAATAAATTTTTCCTTTTTTAGTTTTATAAATGTTTAAAAATTTGTATAAAAGGCACCTGAATTACGGAAATCTGCCAATCTCGGACGTGCGTAAACTACGTTGGTATAATCGTTATCAAAATACACAATGACAGATAAATACAGAAGCTTACTTCGTAGCAGCTGACGTAAAATCTGTGATATTCGGCGTAGCAATATTTTTCTCCTTACATTCAAATATTGCCGCGCCGAATATCGCAGATTTCACGTCAGTTGCTACAAGGTAAGCTTGTGTAATGATGTATTTTGACAACATACTGACGTGTAACCTACGCATGCCCAAGATTGGCAGATTTCCATACTCTTCAGGCATCTTTTATAGAAATTTTCAAACATTTATAACTGAAACAGAAGGCTATCGAAAATGTTTTACTCTTCATTCATTTTCGTCTTATTTTATCATATAGAATCACCTCTTATATTTTGTCTTGGTTGTTGCCGAACACCCTGTATATACAATATATGTGTGTGTTATAATATAACATATATATATATATATATATTTATATTATATCGAAGGCAAGAAAATTATGAAAAAATATTGCATGAAAAAATTAACAAATAAGAAATAATGAATAAAGTACTTACATGATTTACCATTATATGGTGCTGTATGTAATCGACGTCATCATTCCATGCAACAATTTGAATTCGTTTCCCCTTTCCATTGTTCATATAAAATTTAAAAAATTTATATTGCTGTTTAGTGCCAACATATCTTGGAGACTCAATGCCATCCACATAGCCAATAATTTCGCTATTAAAAAATTTAATTATAGTAAATAGTAATATAATTGTTATTATTATACACATATCACTTTTATATTTTTATTATCATACTAAATAGATATCTTTAATCTATCAATATCTTTAATCTATTTTGCACATTCATATTTGAAAACTTTTGGTGTAATATCTTAATACGATGTAATACAGATTTTCATAGATTAAATTGATTTAATTATTATAAATTTTTTCTATGATTTTTAAAACTTATATAATATATGTTTTGATTGTTAAGACTCAGAGAATAATAAAGTTTACAAAATTATGATATGATACTTTAATATTAATATTAATCTGTAATTTAAATATTAAGTAATTCAATTAGTGATAATTAATAAAAATATTATATTATATATGTTTTTTAATTTTTATTAATTAAAATATCTATATATAATACACTTACTTTTTATTATACATTTCTTATTATACAATCTTTCAATATGATATTTTAATGCGAAATGTGTATAATTATAATAAATTATAATAAAAACTCTCTATAACAAACTTGTATGTGCATTAAAATCATAAAAATGTGCAATTAATAAGAAGAAAAATAATTGTTTATTTTTATTATGAATTTTAGGAAAGAAGAACAATTTTTATACTTACACCAGTAGGTATACTATGCCGGTTCTAACCCATGGGGCTTCGTGGGGAGTGCGGGGCGCGGGGGGTTCTCCATTGCGAGGGGTATGACGTCACGCGGGGCGGGGGTATCTCGAGGGTGCGGGGGCTGACGTCACGCGGGTGGAGAGGATGTTTCGACAAAGGAGGGGGAGTTTTCTGAGTGCAATATTTGTAGATGGTATCTTTACGACTTTTTTATGAGGGTTCTTAGACATTTTCCCAAAAAAGGTATAGAACAAGCGCCGATGATTGACAATTTTGTCACTGACACTGACTGACAACTTTGTGACTAACCCTCGTTAGTATAATTTTATTACGGAAGCGCCGATGTCCGGCTGCTCGAACTTGTCAACGGAGCGTTCTAGAATCCATAAAACTATGTTTTTTTTCATTTTATGGACACAATGTCCATTAAATGTCCATAAAATCATTAGGATATTATGGAAAGGAATGAAGATTTTAGGGCCGACGCTGCGACGAACATGTCAAACGTTATTTATAGGTGCAAATGTAAAAGTGTTGACGTTCGGCAGCTTTGTACCCTCGCGGAAAATGTCCCATAAAAACGAGAGCGAAACATTTTTCTTAATATTTTTTAAGGAAGAATGCAACGTATCGGCGCCAACGTTCGGCAGTTTTGTACCCTAGCAGAAAATCGGTCGTAAACGAG